>NC_060286.1:19441307-19478584 GCF_021613505.1 Equus quagga
AACTTAACCACTCGGCCACGGGGCCAGCCCCCACAGGGTATCTCTTTAATAGTGTTCTCAGAGGCCTGTTATAGGGTCCCCCATAGGGTTGACATCCCATCGAGCCCCCTGCTGACCATTCTTATGGGATCAAGAAAAAAAAGGAATTGCCTATCTTTCCAGCTGAAGGGCTTCTTCCAAATCCTCCTTTCCTGACTCAGGATTCAACAAGCCCCATGGATGACTGACTCTGGGAGCCTCAACTTCCTTTGGGAAAGACTCTGATCCCCACCCACAAGATATGGACTTACACTGGTCTCAACAAAATAACTGTCTCAGGGCAGCATGTTCAAGACTGATGCAGAAGATGCACATATAACAGCAGGGGATGGGAATAAGGATGGAAGGGGGTCATTTCCTGATGGGGACAATGTCTAGTTTAGCTCAGCAGTTGATCCCCACACCTGGCTCAGTGCCTGGTATATAATACAAGGTTAACGAATATTTGCCGGGTGGATGAAGGAATAAATTCTGCACTATTTCAACAAGCAGAAATATATTCCTCAGGTATTCTCAAAATTCTCCTATTCCAGGCCCTGTTAGGATATTGAGCAATAGCGAGTTCATATCTTTTATATCTGGCTTCAAACACATACCCCACTTCCATTTTTGGCTCCTGGAATTCCTCCTCTGCCTCCTCTGGCTTTCTTCTGCCAATTCAACTTCAGAGTGAATGCACTGCCATTGTGCTTCCGGCTAATTAATTTTGGCTGGAAAAGGGGTAGAAGAAAATAAATATTTATCTCCATATGACAGTGGATTGTAGATCCTGCATCATCTTTGCACATTCCTGCATCTTGCATAATTATCAAAATTAAAGGGTAGCATTTAACAATTTGTTCTCATAACAGTAATTTTGCATCAACAACAACTTTCCACGTGTGAATGAAAGTAAATCAATTATGCTATCTTTAATTAATGGACAAAGAAGAGACGGAAGCAAAGTAAAAGTTCTTAAATGATTACTCTAAGGAAATATCTAAAGTTTCAATGTTTTTTAAATTAAAAAAAGTCAAACAAAAAAATCAACCTTTAAACTGTGTATGAGACCTCCTTCAAACACAGAATAATCAAATTCCTCAAAAAATAAATGAGATATGAGCATTACTTGAATGTTGATTATCAGAGTCCTTTAAGCCGTGTTGTTTGGCTGTAAATATTAAAGAGTTAATTCTTTTTTGTTGTTTTTGCATTTGCAGAGTAATTATGAAAGAAGACTGCTGAATCTAGCTCACATACTTACATAACAATGAACCCCGCCCTATATCCAATATACATCAAGAGCAGTTGTGACATGTTAAACTTCCGTAGTGCAATAGGGCCGGTCACTCATATGCAGTGGTCTGCTTTGGTTGTAGGTCCAGCAGAGATCAGATAACAAACAAATGGCTGTTCGTGCTGGTTAGCTGTGGTCTAGGTATCTTAGAAGGGTTAGCAAAGACCATTCCTTAACTGTACTGTGTGTGGCTGCTTTTCTGATTTTCAAGCACAGCATACTGGCTGTCTAGCTGAAGTGTAAAGGCCTGGTTTTTTGAAACCTCATTCCTACCTCTCGTTTTATGGCTGACTACTACAAAGCTCTCCTCCATTTCTTTATCCTTCTGGCTTTCTATGTGCTTGGCAGTGAACGGCAGGGAGGGGAACTATGCATCACTATATATTTCTAGTGGTCCTTGTGGTGTTTTCCTTGTTGTGGTTAACCTGGCCCCAGGAGGTCTATACACACCGTCAAGTCATTGCTGGTTCTGGGGTTTCTGTAACAATTCCTGGAGCAGGAGGTGCTCAGACTGGAGCTGTTTAATTCCAGGGACCTGAAGATTTTTCTACACCACCCCACTACCTCCACCTTCTTCCCAGTTTATCACCTGGATCTGCTCTTTTCTCATTGTCGTCTTCTTCCTTTCCACTTATTTGCATTGCCTGAACTCTGAGGCCAACGTAATCAACCTCTTTTTGCTCAAATTCTTTCCACTCATGCCTCCTCCCCTACAGGCACTCTGCTCAATGGCTTTCCTTCCATCCCTGACACAGAGCACGAGTGTTGCTGCTGCAGGTACTTGCTGTACCTCTGCTGGGGCCCCTTTTCTCAGGCTGGCTCCTTCCTGTCATTAGGACTCAGCGTCAAGGACAGTCCCTCCAAGAAGCCTTCGCAGGCCATTCTATCTAGAGTAACTTCTGCATACACCCTTGCCCCATGACTGTCTCATTATCCTGCCTCATTGTTCACAGCACATCTCACTACCTGCAACACGTAATATAGCTTTTCTTTTCTGTTTTAACAAATTTCTGTGCTTCACCACTGGACCGCAAATTCTACGTGAGCAGGGACCTTTTCTGTCTTGATCACCTCTGTATCCCCAATGCCTACTAGGCATTCAAATTCTTGTTCAGTGAATGAAGATGGACGAGTGAATGAAGGCAGATAAAAATTACAAAAATGTCTAAAGGGAGGTAACTAGAACTTAACAGTGAATACGACTGTTCACTTTATAGAGTTCTTCCTGAGTGGAAGGGCACGCCCCCTTGTTTAAAAAAAATTCTCGTCAAGAGTTCTACAACATTAAGATGAGGAACCAGCTAGCTTGGGAAGGAATTTTAAGGGGTACAAAAAATACAAATATACTGCAGATCACTCACACTTCTCGACTAATTACATTGAGAAATTTGTTTCAATATCGAATGAAGAATGGATGCATATGTAAATATAGGTATAATCATCTTCAAAGAAACAAACAAAACTATATTTTTCATTCTTATGGCTATAAAATTTTCACACTACCACACAAATCCATTTGAATTCATGGGTTCCTAGCAATTGGTGTGCTAAATTATAAAACCTACAATTTGGTCCGCATTAGAATAGAAGAATAAAGGTTAGCTGCTATCACTATCGTTATCAATATCAATGTCATTATCATAACCCTTATTTACCAAGCATATGCCCAGACCTGAGGAAAAGCAGACGGGAATAAAGTGTAGTGAACCCTAATGAATGAGTTCAAAGTGCCCGAAGGGTGCTGGCAGGGGAGGTTTCCCCTTTCTTTGCACACAGGAGAAAGCAACAGAAGCATAAACCGGTTTAGTTGCAACAGAATTCATTTCAATGGCTCCACACACCCACTCAAGGACTTAACTAAGCCACCTTTCCTTTGCCCAAGAAGCATTGTTCAGCCGTCCAAGGGGACAAAGAGCAGAAAGGGCTCCAGTCATTGTCCCAAGGAGGCTGCCTGGCCCGGTGGCCATCAGCTCTTCTTAATTAATAAGCCCTTTATACTTTCAGCTCACACTGACATGGCACTTAGGTTTGGTTCAATCAGTTGATTTGGATAAGAACCCAGAGGGGTCTGACCGTCGGTTCCACTAGCAGCAGGCTCTGTGAAAGGCGGTGGAACCAGGGGCAGCACCATCATCCGAAGGGTAAATGGCACAGCCCCCAGCTGCTGCCACGTTTACTTTGGGGAGCGATTCGTGGTCAGATCTACAGAAACAATGACTTGTTTTCAGGCTTTTTAGTCAATCATGAGACTGTCATCATAGCCAAACTTATCAAAACAATATGACGAATTAATCTGGATTTGAGGAATTGCCTCCAATAGCGGAGAGTAATCAGAGCGTAGACTCAGCTCTGGATCCTGGCTCCTTGACGTTGGGCAAGTTACTTTGCCTCTCTGTACCTTAGTCTCCCCATCTGTAGAAGGGGGATAATAATTGTACCCACCTCCTAGGGTTGTGAGCATTAAATAAGTTAGTATGCATAGAGTACTTATTACAGTGCCTGGGCACACAGATGTATTATAGAAGTGTTAGCTATTATTTATCATCTTTATAATTTAGGGAGAAGGGGGTCAGGGGAGAAAACATATACCCTCTGGAGCAAGCATGGGCTTCATCTCATTCAACAGAAAGTTTCTGGATGTCTACTATGTATCAGGTGCTGGATTCAGATGTGAGGAAGGCATAGTCCTGTCCTCAAAGAGTTCATGGTCTAGTAAGGCAGAAAGACACATAAACATATCCATCGTACTACACTGAAATAATGAAAACTGACACAAGGCGCAGGGCGTGCACGAAGGAGGGAGGGATGAACTCCATCTGGGGGAGCCTCTGAGATGGTGACTTCTGAGCTGGGCTTCAAAGATAGATGGAGTTTGCTAGATGAGCCAGTGGCACGTGGAAGAACTCCAGGAGACAGAGGGATAGCACTGTGAAGGCACAGACTCATAAAACAATGCACTTGGTTTTGCTGGACTATAAAACGTGGGGGCAGGAGGAGGAGAGGGTGGGAGATGTAAATTATAGAGCATCACACAAGTACATTTGATTTCATTTACATCAATATTGCAGCATCAAAGCAGAGGGGGCTGGAGACGGGTCAAGAAGAGGTAACTGTGGCCAGATCATGAAGGGCCTGGTATTTACTTAGTTCAGTTGTGTGTAGGCTGAACCAAGGCAGTGGTGGTGGGAATGGAGAGGGAACAAGAGGTAATTAGGGGGTAGGACTGTCGGGACTTGGTGACTGAGTGGATGTGGGAGGTCAGGGAGAGGGAGGAATCCAAGCTCACTCCCAGGTTTGCCAGGCTTGACACACAAGGACGCTTGTGGTCCCACCAATGACTTTGTGATCATAGGAAGAAGAGTGGGTTGGGGGACAAGAAGATAAGTTCTGTGTTGCACATGTCGAGTTTGCGACACCTGTGGAATACCCAGGGGGGCAATGTAAGCAGCTGGAATTACACGATAGAGGTTCTATGATGTGAATTTATTGAGTTTGTCTGGAGGCATGTGGTTGGGATAGAAGCTGGAGCCTTAGGACACAATATTGATAAGGCTAACATTTCGCACACACTTGCTCTGGGTCAGGCTGTGCTACGTGCTTTACAGGGAATGCTAAATTGGCGACCATATTTGCTTTGCTAATCACTTTACCTCTAGTAACTGGCACATAATGGGCATACGATAATTCTTTTGTTGAATGGATGCTCTCATTTAGTCCTCACAACAATCCTATGAAGCAGATATTATTAGGATCTTCATTTTACAGATAGGACAATGATCTAGAAAAGGTTAAATAGGTTAACCAAGGTCACACAACCGGTAATTAGCAGATCTGAGAGTTGAAATCAGCTCTTTGTGATTCTAAAGGCCAAAGTGCTTAACTGCTTGGCTAGAATGCTAAAATCTGCCCCTAAATATGTACTTATGTGACCTAGGGTGAGACTTTAACCTCTCTGAGACTGTTTCCTCTACCACATCAGGAGTGGGCTTCAAAAATCTCAAAGCTCCCTATCCAGCTTCAAAACTCTGACATCAGATGGCTTCTGTGGAGACGCACTGAAAGGGCCCACACCGCATCCTTTGGGGGAAGGCCTAAGCTGTGCAGGCACTGTGCGGCAGCCCACCAAGCGCCATGAGGTGGGAGCAGTCTGGCCCAGGTGCAGGCAAAGAGGACCGATTAGAGTTCTATTTCTGTATAACAAATTACCACACACTCCGCAGCTTGAAACAACGCACATTTATCATCTCACAGTCTCTGTGGGTCAGGAGTCTGGGCACAGCTCAGCTCGGTCCTCTATGCAAGGTCTCACAAGGCTGCAATCAAGGTGTCAGCTGAGCTGCTTTCTCAGCTGGATGCTTGAAGCGGTCGGTCTACCTCTGAGCTCCTTCCTGTTGTCGGCAGACTTTACTTCCTTATGATTGTTAACTAAGGCCCTGCTTTTTGCTGACTGTTGGCTGGAAGCTGCCCTCAGGTCCTAGAGGCTGCTCATAGTTCCTTGCCATGTGAGCTTCCTCAACACGGCTGCTCACTTCATCAAGCCCGCCAAGAGAACCTACTAGTGTGTGCTAGCAACATGGAGTCTTTTATATATATCTCTCTATGTATCGTGACACAATCATAGCAGTGACATCCCGTCACCTTTGCCATATTCTATGGCTTAGAAGCAAGTCTCGGCTTCCACCTGCTCTCAAGGGGAGGGAATTATACAAAGGCATAGACATCAGGAGGCAGGAATTATTGGGGGTCACCCTAGGGTCTGTCATCCACAAGGGGTCACATTAACTGCTGAGAATTTAAAAGTAATAATAAAACCAGCTAAAGTTGATCTAGTTTTTATTAACACCATGAGCTGGAAATTCTAGACATTGTCAGTGACAAAATACTCCTGCCTGAAAAAATCTTTGGTTGTTTTAAGTTCTCAACAGTTGCTGGGGTTACTGTTGAGTTTTCACAATGTATATGTAAGCTCCATTTAAAAAATGACTTATCTTTTAAGGCATTGTATTCTACATGGAAGTAAACGCCCAGTTCTACTAACAGTTGGTCTCCAAACCGTGGACTTAACTATGTCCTTTCATTTTAAGGGTGAGTTTGTAATGGTTCAGAATCATTTGAGATCTTTTAGGGGGCTGTGTGTGTCTCCAACCCTATGGTAGGGAGTACACAATACTGTGTTTGAACAGCAGATTTGAAACAAACGAAGACAACACAGTGACTGTAAAGACAAAGACACTGACCTTGAGTCACTTCAGTTCTGTTACTCTATACGACCATTTAGAGTTTTTATGTTTAATATTTACAACAGTGAAGCAGTGCAAACTGAGACATGTAATGTTTTTATTTGGTAAGTGCACATTTCAGTGAATACAGGAAACATTTAATTAAATTTTAATGTTAACTTTAAATGGAAAATTCTTTTAAAATTATTTTAAAACTAAAAAATGAATCAAAAAACAAAACATTACATCAGTCACATGATTTAGTAGTTGCCTAATATTAGGTAAGCCACTGCTGTGCTTAGGAATAAAAATAAATAGCTAGCACTAATTTGGGCTCACAATGTGCTAGACACTGTTCCAAAAACACTCACATAGACACACGCCTATAGTAATTCACTAAAACAACCTCGCAGGTAAGTCCTGCTATCAACCTTATTTCATAGATAATATGGGGGCACGGAAGGACTGTGATCGCCTTGAGACCATCCATCTAGAGTGGGGAACTGGAATTTGAGTCCAGGGTAGTGTGGCTCCAATGCCTGAATTCTTAGCCACTAATAAGCAAAAAGGAAGCAAAACCAATATCCCCAACACCCCTGCAGCCCGAAGGAAGTCCTTCAAAAAGGAGAGGAAGGTTTCTTTCCATCCAGGAGGGCTTCTTTCTGTTCCTGACCTGCCCCTGCTGGATCCCGGGCTGAGGGAGAGCTGGCTTCCCAGGGACCTCCCAGAAAGGGTGCTCCCTCGCCGTCGCCTCCTCCGCCCTCTCGGCACCCTCGCCGCGCCCCTGCCCCCGTCTGCCAGGCCCAGGTTTTTTCTCCTGGCCCTTCCCAGCTTCCGGCCCTTTGCTCCAGGCCAGGTCGCTGGGTCAGGCTGTGCCAGGAGCTCGCGAGTTTGCTATTTACTGTTTGGTTTCCATGGTGACACGTCGGCGCCGTCAGCGCCTCCCGTCATCGGCCCAGCAGCGCGGCCCCCACCCGGCGCCGTGACGTCTGCCCGCCGCTTCCGCTCTGCCCATATTCGGCGCCGCCGCCGCGCCGCCCGTCGGGAGGAGGCTGGGAGCCCGGCGCGCGCCCCGCCCCGCCCCCTGCCCCGGCCACGCCCCCGTGGAATGCCGCGGGCGGCCGGTTCCGCGCGACCCCCGCCCCTTCCCGGACTCCCCAGCCGAGGCGAGGGGCGGGGGCGCTGGGGACCCCGAGAGAGGGCGTAGGGGATTGACGGAGGAACGCTGAGATCTCCAGCATTCCCGGACTCGGACTGCTTGCTGAGGCTGCAGTCGAGATTTGGGGCTGTCTCGTCTTTCCGGGTGGGTGAGCTGGGATCACGATTTTCCCACTCTGTGCCCGGAAATCATGAAAACAGCCATCCCTCATCGAACTCTATTTTATATTTTATAGGCTTGAACGTAAAATTCTCGCCCATGGCGCAGTGGAAAGCTTTGAAGTCCGAGGTTGTGGGATCAGAGTTGCCCCCTCGGGGGATAAGTGACCTTGGAAAGGTCACTTCCCTTTACCCAGCCTGGTAAAATGAACTGGGGATGGAGAGGTGGGGGGAGGCGTAATGGTTGCAGCAGTGTCATCAGGTTTGTGAGGGGAGACCGTCCCTCACCTTCTAACTACCCCCCTACCCCATGACATAGTTGGAATGTCAGTGAAGTTCTTTGAGGACCCCTACAATTCTGACCCCCAGTAACTGGATTTGTGTCTCTTTGCGCCTTGCTCATATTAGGCGTTTAATTAACTTTAGGTAACTGATTATTGAATGAATCCCAGGCAAATTACCTTCGGAGTTCACCTTCATAAATCCGGACCCCCGCAATTCCTTTTATAGGCGGAAGGAGGAATATTGCGATGATTAATAATCGCGCAGCAGGGTTGCTGATGTAAAGCGATTTGCAGATGTAAAGGGCAATAAGCATTCCTAGGAGGAATCCAGCGAGATTCCAGAAGTCTCCGAGGGAGCCGTGGGTGTGTGCCGCCGGATCAGGAGGGCGAGGGCGGGGGCGGGGCGGGCAGTGCCGCAGTGGCCTCAGCTGGGGAGCCGACTGCGGGCGGAGGGTTAACTCTTCAAGCTGCTGGCTCGCGGGCTCACTGCCCCCATCCCCCTGCCCGTTACCCCGTTCTTCTGGCCAGAGGAGTGTCTGTTTTTCAAAATTTCAGAGCTGGAACGCACATCATACTATTCTCTAATTCAGCCTTTCCGTTTCACAAATGGAGAAACTAAGGCCCAGAGAAGTTGGTTCACCCCTCCAAACTTGCATAGCTAGTTAGAGACAGGTGAAAGCCAGGTTTCCGGGCTTCATATTAGTGTCCCTTGCACCTCACCTCTAACTCCCTGTGCTCTTGTGGCTGCGGGACCCTGTTGCCTGGCTCAGATGGTGGGGTGTACAATGAAGCTAAATACTGACTTCAGGGCTCCTAAAGGATGCGAGTGGCACGTCTACAGCCATACACAGCCCCACAGCATGACTCCAGGGCCTGGGGTGATGGCCAGGAGGGGTGTCCTCCCCAAACAACCAGCATTCCTCCTGTATTGAAGGACTATAGTGGCTGGAATGGCTACCCTTGTCCAGAGAACCTGAGTTGGCTGTCCTGAAACCAGTCTTAGACGATCAGCTGGTCCTTTTTCAATTACCCAAGCCTTGCATTAACCTTTTCTCAGCCAAGTCGACAGCAGAAGGCATGAGTAACCTGAAGCCATGGAAACCCCATTGGAACGTCTTTTCATGGTACATAGAGGTTAGATCCTGTGGGAGAATGCGCTTTAATGTCGCGCTCGCTTCCCTTTCAGTCTCACCCAACTTCCTCTTACATGCTCTCCTCTATTTCTTCCCTAACTTCTAGGCTGAATATGAAGGCAGCTCAGACCGAGAAGACTGGTGCCCACCGCTCGCCTCCGGGCATCCCTCCTGGCGGAGTTGGGAAGTCTGGGATCCTTCGCCTGTCTCTCTGATCGTGCGGAGCCATAGCTGCAGAAGCAGCAGCTCTGCCCCCTGCTGGACACGTGAGGCAGCGCGCACTTTTCCTGTTCCAGATGCAGCGCCCTGGTGGTGCTGGGGGAAGAGATTTTTTGACTCACTCTGATGGAAACAGCAAAACTGGGCGGAATAAAAATCCCAGGTTTTTTTTCTCTCTAGTTTATTTCTGAGGATCTGATCTATTTGGATGCAGAAAACATTTCTGTTGTTTCTCTTGCCTGGACGGCTTTTTTCCTTCCTGCTAGCCAAACCCGGCCCCTTTCAAGCCCTGTTTCAGAGTCCACCTCCTCCAAAACACCCTTTCTGACTTTCCTCTCCTATGTGAATGTTTTGAAATACAGCTATGCACAGACCCGGCCCACGGAGTGCACACTCACATACTGGCTTTACTGTTGTGTCCTTGAGGGTGGGGGCCAGGTTTGTGTGACCTTTGTGTTCACAGACCCCGCCCGTAAGGTCCAGCACAGAGCTGGGGATGAAACCTGCTCGCAAGCCCTTGTTGATTAATGGATTAATTAATCAATTAGTTTCTACGGAAGCAACTCCAAGCCTTTGCTTTGATAAATCTTCCTCTTAGCTCTTTGGGGGAATCTAGATAGTGATGTAATTCAATATAGCCTTGCACAATAAGTAGTTTCACAAAGCAGTTTCACAAGAGAACACCACCACCACCCAGAGAGGGATGAGGAAGTTTGGAGTGGTCTGTTAGAAAGATGAGGAGGAGGGTGGCGATGTGGGAAGGATGAAGAATTAGGAGAGGGGATCTCTGCTCCAGGGTTCAGCAACGCAGCACAGCCTCTAAAGCCAGGTTTATATCCAGACTCCACCACTTGCTGTGTGGCCTTGTACAAGTTTACTCTTCTCTCTGTGCCTCGCTTTTCTCCTCTGTAAAAATAAGTGCCCATCCTATCGTGATATGATGAGGATAAATTGACTTGATATTTGCAAAGTGCTAGGACAGTGTCTGGCACATAGTAAGTGCTATATAACAGTTTGTAAATGAGTTTTCCAGCTTAGCTGTCTTGTAAATGGAATGGGGGAAGATTATATGATCTCTCAGTTCTCTCCCGTGCTGACCTTCCGGGGCAGTGCATGAGCTTTGCGGTCAGACAGGTCTGGGTTGACTCCTGTCTCTTTTAGCACCTGCGTGACCTGGGGCAGATGGCTCTCCTTGGAGCCTCAGTTTTCTCTTCTGTGAAGTGGGGATAATTGTGTCTACCTCAAAAGACTTGTGTGCATTCCGTGCTTGTAAAATGCCTGGCATGTAAGAAGCTCAATAAACAGAAGCTCTGATTATTATTATCTATGAGAAGAGAGCTGTAGATAAAGGAGAATAGAGTCTCTAAAATCTTTGAGGTTTCAAGAAAGATTGAACGTATTGAATAGCAATGAGCTCAGCTCAATTCACGGAGTTTGGGGGTGGGACGGTGGGCCCTGATCTGGGCCCTGACCAGATAGCACAACATCAGAAGAAACCAGGAATGGTGTGACTCACACATCAGCTCTAGGAACATTTTCTGCCCGAGGGCTGCGGGGAGGGTGGGGACCCAGTGGGGCCAGGTGCCAGCAGCTGTGGGCCTTTCCTCCTCTCCTTCCCAGGAGGGGGGACTTTAGGAGGACAGGGCGTGGGGAGGGTGGGCCCTGGAAACCCGTTGTTGTTGAGTGTGTACGTGTGGGAATGGCCCAGAGACATCTTGCCCCAGGAGCTGGACTCCCAGGCCCAGTGTAGCCTCCCTCATGGCAGAACCTGTCTGCACAGCGCCTCAAAGCTGCCATTCCCATCCCTGACCAAGGACGCTCCAGGCTGATTGCCAACAATTGTCCAAGGGGTTGGGGAAAGGAGGGTTACGACAGTCTTAAAGCCAAATTAAGCTTAATTCCCTTCAGCTGCATGTGTGGAAAAGTACTAAAGAGAGTATGCAAATACTGTATGTTCCTTTGAGTTCTCTTTCAAGGGGGAAGGAGGATTGCAAAATCCAACAATGGCAGGTGTTGCAATCCCAAACACGGTGGGAATCACTCCAACCGTCCTTGCACTTGATGGCTCTTGTCTTCCGTGACCCATGGGGACTCGTGTGCTCTCCATCAGGCCAGGCTCTACACCAAGTAAGTTGTTATTCCAGGATCCCAGATGCAGTCCGAGATCCGGACAAATCCAGTTTAGGAGCATTTGGGGATCACAGAGGACCTGTGAGCCTCATTCCAAAGTTGTGTTTCCAGAAATGGAAATATGGAAAAAAATGTGGCTTCTGAACAGTCACGAAGGTGCTAATATCCGTTGTCTCTGGGGAGACTGGAAAGTGTTTTTATCTTCATTTTACTTGTTGGTACTTTCTGATTTTTTGTTTTTGGCAAGCACATACTGCTTTTGTAATAAGAAAAAATGTTTTGTTTTTTTAAAATTCTTCTCCCCAAGCCCCCCAGTACATAGTTGTATATTCTAGTTGTGGGTCCTTCTGGTTGTGGCATGTGGGATGCCACCTCAGCGTGGCCTGATGAGCAGTGCCATCCGAACCAGCGAAACCCTGGGCCGCCACAGCCGAGCGTGTGAACTTAACCACTCGGCCACGGGGCCGGCCCCAGGAAAAATGTTTTTAAATGTTCCCAGCAGAGCAGTATGTTTGTTTTTTTAATAGATAACAGAACATAATAAATGGGAAGGCTCGACACCTCCTGATTTTCTTTTTTTTCTTTCTTTCCCTCCTCTTTGCAAAAGAAATAGATGCTCATGGTGAAACCTTTGAAAAATCAGATAACCAAAATAAAAACAAATAACAATCACCTTCAATTCCATCACAGAGATAACCACTGTTAACATTTTTGATTCTCCCTCTCCAATACGCACTTTAGTTTTATACTCTTTAGTTTATATGCGGCAGTTTTTATGAAAATAGGACCGTGCCATAATAGCGTTTTGCAATCTGCTTCTTCTGCACCATACATCACAAACATAAAACATTTTTCTACACGATCACTTTAACAGCTAGTCACATAGGATTCTAGTTATAAACACCCAACAATTGAACCAATCCTGTGTTGTTGGATCTTTGGGTTATTTCTAATTTTGTTGCTATTATAGACAAGGCTGCAGATATCTTTGCAGCTAAATTTTTGTGTGCATCCAAGATTCTTTCTTTCGAGGCAGGCCAAGGGCATGCTCCTTTTTAAGTCTTTTGAAATGTAGCTGTGCCGTCGGTACAGCGTCACAGTACAGTGCGCAGTGCCTGTTGCAAACAGGAAGGTACTATTGGCTCAACTAGTTTCTAGCCGTGTCATCTTGAGGAAATTACCCTCTCTACCCTTCAATTTCCTCAACCGTAAAGCTGGCGTGACGGTAGCTACCCAATAAGATTGTGAGGACTGGATGCAAAAGATGTGTAAAGTGATGCCTGGCACAGCATGTGATGAGCCTCGACAAATGGTGGTTGTTTCTGACTTAGGGATCGCCTTCTCTTCAGGAGGAGAAGTTGTCTTGAAATTAAGTCTGGTTGTCTGGGAAAGTTGCGGGGAGAACTTGAGCAGGTTTCCGCGGTGAATGGGAAGACGCTGGAGAGTGGAAGGCAGACACGGACAAGAAGTGGACAAGGGGCTGATGCTGGGGAGGGCGAGGAGAGGTTAGCAGGGAGGGTGGGCTGTGGGGGAGAACGAGAACTCAGTGGACAGGGGTGAGATGTCCACGTGGACCGTTTGGAGCAGGGACCCCTGGAAACAGAGCCACTTGCCAGTCACTTTGGAGCCTGGGAGGCCACGTCTGTAAAATCTGAGGTGGGGCCTGTGTCCTCTGGTCCCTGGGCCCCTCGAGGCTGATTTCTGCCATTCAGCCTCCTGTTGCATCACTCCATGCCTGTCTTCTTTCAGTTCCTTGAGTGTGCCACGTTCCTTCTTGTTGTGTGACCTTTGTACATTCTCTTCTCTCTGCCAGGAACTCCTACTCCTTTCTTGGTTAACTCCTATGCACCCTTCAGATGTCAAGAGATCTTCAGGCTGACTTCCTCAGAGAAGCCGTCCCTGACGGTTTGGGATAAACCAGCCCCCCTTACTCCTGTTAGTCTCATGGCCCTCTTTTCCCCGCATAGCAATATCCAGGCTTGTAGCTATGTGTTTGTGGTTATGCTCCCTTGGTGTCCCCACGAGGCTGAACGCTCCACGACGGCAGGAACAGGATCTGTTTTCGTCCACTGTTGTATCCCCGATGCCCAGCACATAGTAGACACTCAATAAGCACTTATTGAACGGAAGAAGAATGAGGCAGTCGATTTGTGATCCGCAAAATGCTTTTACATCCCCTCCTGTGGCTTCAATTCCATCTTGGTTGATGCTGGCTGATTGGTTGAAGGAACAGGAGATGGGGCTGGCCCGGTGGTACAGCAGTTCAGTTCACACGTTCTGCTTCTCGGCGGCCCAGGGTTTACCGGTTCAGATCCTGGGTGCGGACATGGCACCTCTTGGCAAAAGCCACGCTGTGGTAGGCGTCCTACATATAAAGTAGAGGAAGATGGGCATGGATGTTAGCTCAGGGCTAGTCTTCCTCAGCAAAAAGAGGAGGATTGGCAGTAGTTAGCTCAGGGCTAATCTTCCTCAATGTGAGGAATGCCTTGGCCAGCTCTTCTCCCACCTCCTTTCCCTTGTGGACGCAGGCTTCCCTTTCTAAGACTAGAAATTTTAACCAGTGCCTCTCAAACTTTATTGTGTATATAAATTAACTGGGGATCTTCTTAACGTGAGAATTCTGATTCAAGAGGTCTAGGGTAGGGTGCAAGATTCTGCATCTCTAACAAGCTCCCAGGTGATGCCCATGTTGTTGGTCCCAGGACCACCCTCTGAGCAGCAAGGCTTCCAGACTGCAGCCTCCTGTTCTACACTCACTGTGATTCCCACGCTTAGGGTTGAGTCGCTGCGCCCTCTGTCGACCACTGCAGGGCATGACAATCCTTGACCAGGTTGACGAAGGCAGCATGCATGAATTTTAAAATTCACACAAAATTCTTGGGGGACAAGATCTCCTTCTAAAAGCAGATAGGCACACAGATTCTGATAGTGTTAGGAAACTTATTCTTAAGAATACACTCTGTAAAGGATTCTTCCCGAAACTGAAGGATGCTAGTGTTGGGAGGAACTCACACTCATCTAGTCAGAGATTTTCTTCTTTTGTCACTGTTTGCTTTTCCCACCTCTTTTTTTTTTTTTAAAGATTTTATTTTTTCCCTTTTTCTCCCCAAAGCCCCCCAGTACATAGTTGTATATTCTTCGTTGCGGGTCCTTCTAGTTGTGGCATGTGGGACGCTGCCTCAGCGTGGTTTGATGAGCAGTGCCATGTCCACGCCCAGGATTCGAACCAACGAAACACTGGGCTGCCTGCAGCAGAGCGCGCGAACTTAACCACTCGGCCACGGGGCCAGCCCCTTTTCCCACCTCTTTTAAAAAAAAGTATCAAGCCTTTCTTCATCCAGGCTGCAGTATGACTTCCGTGGGCCCTAGGAACTTTGAACTTTCTGGGCCCCTTACTCTACAAAAATTTATTAAAGATTATATTTTATGACTGCATTGGTATACAGGTGAATATATTAAGTCTTTTCTTGATGGAAAATTACTTGTTTTCTTCTGATTTTTAAAAGAAATTAAAACGTTTCCATGTGTTCCTAAAAATATTGTGGGCCCTGAGCACTGCGCCTCCGGCATCAGTCCTGTTCTCCGTGTGGTCGCCGAGTTACATCTCCCTACACATACCCAAGGCTGTACTGGATGCCTCGAGGGCTATGTTGCTTTGTAAGCAGGAAACCAGATTGGACATGTTACATGACTTAGACCTATAATGTCCTGAGTGTTTCTGATGTGCCAAGTGCTTGAAACACATCTTTCAAGCTTCAGAACAGCCCCGTGAGGTAGGAATTACTATCCATGTTGTTCCCATGAGAAAACCAGAGTGGAGAAGGTGACGTCACTTCCTTTACATGACAGGACTTGCAGGTGGCAGATCTGAGATTTGAACCCCGAGTCTGTGTGATCCCCTCCAAAGGCCGGGCCCTTGATGTGACAGGATAGACAATGAGGTGCAGCCTGGATGTAAGTTCCCAATGTGTGTTACCATGTCAGGGCTCCCAGGGGCAACGTGTCAGGGGGGCTGGAGTGTCTTAGGGAAGAGGGAGACTGGAGGCTGGCTTTGGAGAAACAGTCATCACAGAGATGAAATGGCAGGGCAAGACACTTGAGACCACAAACACGTGGAGGTGGCGTCCTCTGGTTCAGGGACCACGAGGAGAGAATCTTCCCAAGCACAAGGCAACGCAAGTTAGGACAAAGGGTGTGGCTATGGAGGGTGAGGAATTGGGGCCCAATCAGTGGGAGGTTCTTGTTTCTTTGAGCCCTAAAACCTAGTCGTAAATTATCAATGATGTAGCAAAGTTTTGTCCACCCTCCCTGTCTCAGTTTCTTGTCTACCAGATAGGAATTATGAAGCTTGCCCTCCACTCTCGGAGATGTCAGGAAGTTCACATGACTGTCAGCCCCATAAGAGTGGGGAGCCCATGTCTGATTCAACTGTATCCCCAGGGCCTGTGTGCTCAGCACACATTAATGAGGGAATGGATGTCATCTTCTAGAAGTCCCTTTAAAAGCCGCAGCAAGAGGAGGCATCGTGGCTGGAGAAAGGTCCCCAAGCCAGAAGAGGGCGCTCTTCAGTGAAATGAGGTTTGATATGAGGAACCACCAGGATCTTTCTGTGAGATCGTGGAGAATTTGCATCCCTGGGCTTTGCTTTAAGCTTTAGGATTTAGGAAGTCAAATCATTTCATTCTAAATGCTTATATCTAAACCTACCTTAAGTCAAGTATCCTAACCAGGAAAAGAGGCTAAAATGTGGTTTATTTCCGCTATTTCATGTTCTCTTGATGCTTTAGGCACTTACTACATACAGATGTAATTATTTTTCCTTTGAGGGGGTTTGAAACAGCAACCAATTTATTATATCTCATGATTTTGTGGGTCAGGAATTAAGACAGGAATTGGCTGGGAAATTCTGCTCAGTATGGCCAAGATTGATGTCCTCCGTGGTACTTAGCTGGGGGATGGGCTGGTCTAGAGGGTCTGAAATGGCTTCACCCATGTGACACAGATGTAATTTTCCATTTTGTGTGGTTACTTGACTAATGTCTGTCTCCCTCACAAGTCCAGAAGCTACCAAAGGGCTGGAACCGTGTCTGTTTGTGTCTGTCATTTTATCCCTAGTGGCTAGTGCACTGGCTGGCCCACTGAGACTTAGTAAATATTTGTTAAATTAGTCAGTGATGTAATTCTAATGAAGAGTGTCAGGATCCTCAGAAAAAAGGCATAGGTGGGAGTCAGTGATGGAGATGGTAGCTCAGTAAGTGCCAGGACTCTGCAACCTGGCTGGTCGGCATCATTTACCCCCATTTTACAGATGAGAAGCTGAGGCTGCCCCGACACACCTTCAAAGGGTAATGAACGAGAAGCATCTTTTATATCATAAGTCAGAGCATGTGGGGTAAATTCAGGAGCCCCAGAGGCCAGCCATGTTATTAAGATGAGTTCTTTGGGAGGTAAAAACCTGATGAAGTGACAAAAGGCTAGAAGCCGTGTTTTCACATTAGTCATACACAATGTTCCAGATTCTTCCTTCTACAGTTATCCAAATAGTAGGAGCAAAACCACCCCAAATGTTGAGGTGAAAATTCGCTTGGATGTCCATCACCATATAAACTTAAGCCTTCCTCAAAATCCACATAATTGTTTCTTCTTCTTCCTAGATTTCTTTCTTTTTGATGTTTCTGCACAGCTAGACTGTTCCGTCAACATGTTACACTGCTTCTTTGGTTTTCTCAAACAACAGGCTGGCCTTTCGTCGTGAATGTGGCATCAAGAAGCCAACATGGGTTAGTAATAGTGCCCTTGATTGAAGTCGGCTGTGGGGTCAGAGCATTAGCGGGTTATCTGATGCCCCTGCTTCCTGTGGGCTCTGTCTTGCCCAAAGAGCTCTTCTAGATCTTGTTACTGTGATGGGGAAATACCCCACGCTGCCAGGAAATTCCTGCCCGAGTAGGGAGCTGACTTCCCGGTATCCCAGGGATTCCAAGCCCAGCCCCGTGCAGCCCATCGGCAAGGGAGCTGCCTCAAACTGACAAGCAAAATGAAGCCCAACAAAAGCAGCTGGAATCCAAACAAACAGACTTGGGTGAGGCTGGGAGGGGAGTCAGGTCTGGCGTCATCCAGGCTCTGGGCCAGGCTGTTGTCATGGTGACGGCCAGTCCGTTTACCAGCGGGCAGCAGAGCCAGTTCTCTGAGGGTGAAGCCCAAGGAAGGGTCTGGGGTTCCCAGGGGGCCTGCACTTCTCCGAGTAAGAGAAACTCACAGAGAAGGCATGGCCACTTCCAGAGAGCAGTGCCTTCTCTGAGGAGCCAGGCAGGTGGTCTGGGGGGCAGTGGGCTCGGAGAGGCTGGCCGGCCTGAGCAGGAGGGAAGTGGCCACTGAACCAGCAAAGAGGCCTCTGGAAAGGCTGGAAGGCTTTCTGGGCAGAAAGGATTTGCAGGTGTGTTAGCTTTCTGGGCAAAGCATGAGTTGAAATGGATCACAGAGTTCTCTAAGACAAAAAAACAGTGGCCAGTGGTGGAGAGAGGGGCCTTTGGGAACCTCAGAGGTGAAACGTGAAAATATTTTATGTCCTTCTCCAGGAGGTTTTTTTTGCTGATGACCACAATTCGGGTAATAACCTGGAGGACAAGAGGAATGAACAGCATCCAGTGTAAAACAAAACGTCAGAAAACTGCTTTGCAGGGCAGGCCTGAGAGGTGTTCGTGTCCACGAGGGGGGGTGACTTTAGGTAAAGAATGGACCCCCTTTCTGGCTAATGCGCAACATTGGCCAAAACAAATGACGTGGAGGAAAGATTCTTGGTACCTTCCTCCAGAAATCTTGCTGCAAAAGTGTCTGTCACACAAAAGGACAAATCCTGTGTGATTCCTCTTACGTGAGGTTCCTGGGGCAGTCGCATTCGTAGAGACAGAAAGTAGAATGGTGGTAGCCAGAGGCCGCGGGAGGCGGGAATGGGGAGTGAGTGTTTCGAGAGTATAGAGTTTCAGTTTGAAGATGGAAAGGCTTCTGGAGATGGATGGTGGTGACAGTTGCCCAACAATGTGAATATACTTAATGCCACTGAACTGTACACATAAAAATGGTTAAAATGACAAATTCTATGTTATGTATATTTTACCACAATTTTTTAAAAAGTGTCCATCAGTTAAAGACTGTCTTCTTGTTGTACGAGGACTCAGGGGCATATGCTTGAAGGCTGACACCCAGACTGCTTTCACGTCCATTCTCCGTTATTGGCTAAAGTCCACTTTATGGAGACACAGCTGAGGCTCAGAGAGGTGAACCAAGAAGCGCCAGGTGATTAAGATGATATTTCAGAATTCACTGTTAAGGTACCAAATGCCAAGGGGCAAGGTGAAAGGAGAAAGGGGGAGCTTTGGAGGAAACTAAGGAAAGGGTTATATATGGCAATTAGAAGAAGTGGAGGGGCCGGCCCGGTGGCGCAGCAGCTAAGTTCGCACGTTCTTGCTTCGGTGGCCTGGGGTTCGCCGGCCGGGAGCCCGGGTGCGGACATGGCACAGCTTGGCAAGCCATGCTGTGGCAGGTGTCCCACATATAAAGTAGAGGAAGATGGACATGGATGTTAGCTCAGGGCCAGTCTTCCTCAGCAAAAAGAGGAGGATTGACAGTACTTAGCTCAGGGCTAATCTTCCTAAAAAAAAAAAAAAAAAAAAGAATTGGAAAAAGCCCGAAATGCCTTAGGAGAGTAGAAGAGAATTTTGGGCTCTTCTCAGGGGCCAGAAGGTAAGATCCAACTTAGACTATCACAGCCAATGAAAACAGTTCTCCCTTTTGCTCTGCCTAAATTGAGAAACAAGTTAAACCCACCCATCAGGAGGAAATGAAACGAAATGAAACAATGTCAAAACATCAGCTCTCAAATTTCACGAAGGGAAATGTTACAGTTACAACACGGTGCTGGGTCGAAGCTTCTGGGATCTGGAACCCAAATGCCTGGGTGGAACTCAAATCACCATCAGAGTCCTATTAACTGTCAACAATTATTCAAAGCAACTTTTTTTTCTGTTTAAAGAAATACACCACTCATCACCACCACCACTTACCCAGCGTATGGTATACTGGCATATGTTAGCATTGATATATAGGATATAACATATTAGCATATATTAGCATGTGCCAAGCTTGGATCTAAATGTGGTCCCTGCCTTATCTTTTCACTCCTTATAAGAACCGTGCAAGATGAAACTTTTTTATAAATGACCACATGAGGCTCCTGTTTAGCAGTTTCTTCTTTCTGGTTCCTTGTTTCCTCATCCCTAAAACGAGAATCATGTTACAGCTAGAGAAGTCGTGCAGTTTGCCCCAAGTCGCACAGATGCTAAGTAGTAATGTCAGGATTTGAACTCATGTCTATCTGATTCCAAAGGTCTGCGGTGGAACCCCACACTATGCTGGAGAAGACTATTGCTGAGAAGCTTGTCAAACAAAACTGGTACAGAATATTCTGCTCTGAGAGCAATTAGAACGAGCACTTGGTAAGTTGCTTTATCCTAACATTGCATGATGTCATGATGACATACGAAGGGGAAGGGCAATAAGCATCATGAGTGTGTATTTATCAGGGATTTGGCTCTAAAGATGGATGAAACCACCAAGCACAGAGTCTGAAACAATGCTTGGCCATGTTACGTATGTATGGTGTGTGTTGTATGTCTTGTATGTTTTGTTCTGTGTGTGTTGCATGTGTTGTGGATGTGTTATGTGTGTTTAGTTTTGTGTGGATGTGTGTTCAGCGTGTATTACGTGTATGGGAGTGGGGTGTGTAAGTGAGGGAGACTTGCGTGATGACTGATTTCTCAACACTGAACACCAGGTATTCCAACAGCCGACACTTACTCAGCGCTCGCTCTGAGCCAGCCACTCCTCTCAGTGCTTCGCGTTTAATAACTCATTCCTCTGCCCAACAGTGCTGGGCAGTGGCTGGTAATAGTGCCCTCACTTTATGCATGAGGAAATGGAGGCACAGAAAGGTCAATAACTTGCCCTAGACCCCCCAGAGAGTAAAAGGTGGAGCTGGGGGTTGAACCCAGGGAGATTGGCTTCAAATTCTGTGTTTTTTATTCATTTCTTAATCGGTGATCGCAGATCACTATGTGAGAAATGATAGAATTGTTCTCCTCTCTGAAGAGCGTGTGGACAACGTGCACACATGTTGGCTGAGACAGCACCCCTTCGTTAAACATTAGTTGGGGGGAGCTGGCCATTGCTGACCTGGTAGTGCGTGTGTGATTGCTATCAACTTAATGATTATGAAGAATCAAAAAGGAATGCTGTCAAAATCTTACATTTCACATTTATGAAATGTATATGAACAAAATGATTTCATTAACTTGTTCCCTCTAACCTGGGGGCCACCTGGAGATGACCAGTATATATGGATCAGATATTCTAGGGCATGACGACAGTGTGTGATTTCTTTGAGACAGGATCGCATTTCCCCTCTTGTCTTTCTCCAACTGCCTTTCAGCGCCTGTCACATTAAAGCTGAGGATAACAGAAGGAGGTCTTTGGTAATGCCACTCAAGGCAGAGAAGGAGACTGAGCCTGTCACTATAGTAACATAAAGAAGGTGGGTATCCATCCATCCATCCATCCATCCATGCATCCTTCCATCCATCCATCCTTCCATCTAACAAATGTTCATTGGGAACCTGTTATTTGCCAGGCGCTGTTTTAGATGTCAAAAACTCAGTGATAAATGAAATAAAGTAGTTGCTCTTGTGGAGCATCTATTCCAGTGGAGAAAAAAGACATCAAACAACTGAGTAAACATAAAAACCATACAAGTCCAGGGGCCGGCCCGGTGGAGTAATGGTTAAGGTCCCATGCTCTGTTTTGGTGCCCGGTGTTCGCAGGTTTGGATCCAGGGCACAGACCTACACACTCCTCGTCATGTCGTGCTGTGGTGGCATCCCACATACAAAAGAGAGGAAGATTGGCACAGATGTCCGCTCAGGGCCAGTCTTCCTCACCAAAAACAAACAAACAAACAAAATCCCCCCAAAACGCATACAAGTCAAGATAAAAAATAAGGGCTTTGAAGAAAATGAAGCAGGGAAAGGGGGAGAGAGAGCAACTGGGATGGGAGTAGAGGCATATTTTAGATAGTGTGGCCACAGGGGTTTATCTGAGGCTCTGCAAAGAGGTTAATCCAATTACGTAAAAAATCTGATTATCTTATACATACTCCATCCCAAGCCTAGGCCCCTCTCTCCACGGGCTGCTTTCTTCTTGTCCCCCTTCTTCTCCCACAGGATCTGAGGGTAACCCACTTCCCCAAACCCTCAGCTGCAGAATGGAGGGGCATGATGGACATTTAGGCAGGGCATGAGGAGAGGGTGGAGGCAGACCCTGGGCAGGGGAGCCAAGGGGTTGAAGGGCTGGGAGGCTCACGGGGTGAAGAGTGCACTGGATGTTCACTGGTTCCTACTCAATATGCATTCCTCTTCTCCCACTTCCTAACCCAGATTCTCCTTTCGGGTTTGGGTGGGATGCCAGGGGGTTCTTGACCGTCTTTAGCCAATCAGCATAATACCAATCCTTTGCCTGAGTGATTGGTGCAGGTTGGGAAATGTGAAGTGTGATGCTTGAGTCTCCTGATGGATACAAAGAGAAGTTCTCTCCCCTCCTGGTGTAGACACGAATACAGGCAGCTCTTGGCCTCTCTCTCTTTTTTTTTAAAGATTGGCACCTGAGCTAACATCTGTTGCCAATCTTTTTTTCTTCTTCTTCTTCTCCCCAAATCCCCCCAGTACATAGTTGTATATTTTAGTTGTGGGTCCTTCTAGTTGTGGCATGTGGGATGCCGCCTCAACATCGCCTGACGAGCAGTGCCACATCCGCGCCCAGGATCGGAACCGGCAAAACCCTGGGCCGCCTAAGCGGAGCTCACGAACTTAACCACTTAGCCACGGGGCCGGCCCCTCTCGGTCCATCTTGTGGCCTTGATGGAAGCCATCCTGACAATAAAACCAACACATGGAAGAGGGCAGAGAGCAGAGGAGTAGAGCCAGGGTCCCAAGTGCTCTTGAAACCCATGGTACTGGATTTTTCCCTTTGTGAACCAATTCATTCATTCAAAACAATTTGAGTGCTTGTTATGTGCTAGATACTGTTCTACGTGCTTGGGAAAAAATCCCTGTCCAGTTTTTCTTGGCTTTTCTTTTCCTAGCATGTGAGGAGTGGCGGGCAGATGTTCGTCAGAATCGACTGCCTCGGTTTAAATCCTGTTTCTACCTCTGCCTGGCTGTCTGACATCAGGCAAGTTCTTTAACCTCTCTGTGCATCAGTTTCCACATGCAAAAAGGAGCTAATTCCAGTGTCTACCTCATAGGATTGTTGTGAGGATTGAATGAGATAACGAAGGGCGAGGACAATACCTACAGTATGTGCTTGTGGTGGGAGCTGTGATGTCCCACCCACATCACCCTTTGGGAACAGAGGACTTATTTCCCCTGGCGACCGGGAGTGGACAGTTGTCAGTCCTTTACAGGGATGCCCCACTTGAAGAGAACCACATTGTGCAAACTCACAGCCTCTTTCTGGGAGCAGTCGGCATCCAGTGACTGATTCATGAGGAGCTGTAAAGGCCTGGACCACTTACCTCAACTCAGGGCAACTTGGAAAGGTCACCCTAGTTCTAGAGCTCTCCATGGGGTTGATGGAGGCCTTGCTTGAGCTTCCGTCTCAGCTCAACTTCTCCCTCTGCCCCCTGCTTCTTTTCCCTCCCTTTCTACAGATATTGATCCAAAGAGCACATCTTGCATGCTGGTCTCTGAGTTTGCCTCCCAGAAACCCAACCCATGACTCAATAAATGTTAGCTGCGATCATTGTCATCGTCATCGTCATCGTCATCATCATCATCATCATCACGACGCAAAAGCATCCCAAGCGATAGAGAAAATAAGAGAAAGGGTGCAGAGGGGAGAGGTTTCCCTGCTAATTGGGAGAGGGTGACCACATGGGGCAGAAAGTCTAGAAACGCAGACCCCACTCCTTTAGGGAAGCTGGAGGGGGTGTTCAGTAGAGCAGAGGAGTCTTCAAACCCCTGTCTCCAGGGCCTTCTGTGTGGGCTGGAATTGCTGACTTAAACCTGAGGAAAAGCTCTGTGTATGAGCTTGACCAGCCAACAGTCAGGTTTTCCCTTCTTAATGGACTGTAGCATCTCCTCCTCTCCAGCGTTAAGGGTGTAGTACAAGGTTACACTTTTGCCCTGTTATTCAGGTTTTTTTGCCATGGCTATTCTGGGAATTTGGCAGGCACTTGTCACAGATGAAAGCTCAGCTTAGTGCTGTGATGGGTGGACCCGTTGGAAAGGGATGGAGGCTCCTGGTTTTATAGTCGCATGGGGGCAGGAGTTTGTTTTCTCCATCTAGAGAGACATCAGGACCCTGGTGTTCACAGTCTGTATGTGGCAAATGAAAACCAGGATCTTGCACATGCCGTGCTTAGAGCTTTGCTGGACTGGGAAGCCTGCTTCTGTCATCTGGCTTTTTAAGTCAAGCGATGGTGACACAGGAAAGCAGGCTTCTCTCTCTTAAATGCTAATGGAATCACTTGAACCCCACAAGGATCATTTGAGTGCCCACCATGGGCAAGCAGTCTGTGCGTGAGTGTGTATGACAGAGAGAGAAGGTGACAGAAAGAGAAGTGGCTTGAAATACAGAGATGAGAAACCAGGGTCCCAACTGTCTGCAGGGGAGATGAGCTATGTTCCCAAAACACGTGTCACATGGCACGGTGGAGGGTACTCCAGATTTAGACATCTAGTTCTCCTACACAAGGACGTGGGTTTTATTAGGAGTCACAGAAAGAGCTGTGGGGACCAATGGATAGGAGACGATAATTCTGGAAAAGGGAAGTATCTCGTGTTTGCTGTGTTATTTAAGAATATTCAATTCTGCTACAGAAAAGGAGAGAAATTAAGTATAGAAGCAAGTAGCTGATGAGATCTTAGACACAAATAGAATAAATAGAATTTGCATGTGTTGAATATAGATAAAATGATGAAAGATATGAGAATGTTACTCATAGACGGGAATGAAAAGACTAAGTAAGGCTTAAATATTTATAAGGCGTGGATCTTGTCTTTTCCAGATTGAAGCAATGTCACTCCCAAGTTGGCCACCTAACGGCGACACTCATTACATCCAAGAAATATAGGTAAAATCAGTAGGTGCTCTGCAGATTGATTGGGGTGCTGCAGTGTGACCAGGTGTACCTGCCCCGAGTCTCCCCACTAAAGGCAGTCTGTGCGTGGACTCCAGGCACCACCTTCCAGCGGCTCCCCTTGGCTTGCGCTCAGCCCTGGTCCTTGCGGCCGCACCGTCAGGAGTGAAGGCGGATGCAGCAGAGAGAACAAGGTACGTGAATGTTGTGTAACCCGGGATTTGGGAGGGTGTCCTTCCACCTGCTTGCACTTGTCCTAAGTGTGTTCACCTGTCCCATCTCTGTCCTTGCTTCTCACTGTATGTTGCATTGATTAAATAAACGGTGTCATTCAAACATCTTGATCTGACTGTGAGCCTTTCTGTTCTGTGACCTCTGGGATAGCCTGCATGGAAGTGTCCTCGGAGGCTACCGTTGCCTCAAGGTAACTTCCCAAACACGGGGGGAGTCTTAGATCAGGTTTGCTGGAAGCAAAGCCTGACACAGGGATTCTGGTGCAAGTGATTTATGAGAGAATTGTCTCTGGAGAAAAAGTCCACGAGGAGGTGAGGAAAACAGGCTGGGAGAAGGGAGGAGGCCAAGCAACGATGAGGTTCCAGTGAAGTATGACCTCAGCCCCATCCCATGGGGAGCTCTGGAGCGGGGACGATACCTTGGGTTTGGCCTCCTTGAGGCAAGAGGGCCCTCCTTTTGTACCTTGTATCTGAGAAGGGGTTCAGCAGCCTACCAAATGGGGCCCGAGTGAGGCACCAGCAGCATCTGCTGCAGGCAATCGGTCTGAGTTCCTCTCCCAGGCAAGTTACAGGGGCAAGCGAGGGAAGAGAGAACTTAGAAGGTTGGGAAGGTAATGGGGAAAGGACTGGCAAGTCAAGGTGCAGGATGGCTTGGAGGGGTCTGAAAGCCAGAGCAAGAAGCTAAGCCCTGATTCCATGGGGATTCTTAGAAGCCATAGGGAGCCACGGTGTGTTCTGGAGCGCACATGTGATCCGGAGTGGTGCTTAGGAAGAGCCGAATGGCAGAGGCACGCTTTGGGAGGAAGCTGCAGGCAAGGAAGGCTGATGGGCCTGGTCTGGGCAGTAATACAGCCAGCTTAAAGCATCTTTCTCCTCTGTGGCCTTCGGGCAGCTCTGTAGACTCAGAAGGCTGCTCCCCAGAGTCTAGTTTTGCAGCCATCTCGCTGGCCTCAATCGTACGGAGTCTACGTTCTTTTAAGAATCAGCCTTGGGGCCAGGCCCGTGGCCAAGTGGTTAAGTTTGTGTGCTCTGCTTTGGCGGCCCAGGGATTTGTCAGTTTAAATCTTGGGCACGGACATGGCACCGCTCATCAAGCCATGCTGAGGTGGCGTCCCACATGCCACAACTAGAAGGACCCACAACTGAAAATATACACAACTATGTACTGGGGCGGGGGGTGGGGGGGGAAGGGGGGGACTTTGGGAGAAAAAAAGGAAAAATAAAATCTTTAAAAAAAAAAAAAAAGAGTCAGCCTTGTCCTGAAGGAAGAGGGTCTGGTACCACATCCCTGAGAGGTAAGCCTCACTAAGCCGGGCTGGGGGTGGGCAAAGGAGGGGAGAGGTGCATTGCTGAAGGCTCCCGCTCAGAGCAGAATACCTCATAAAAAGCTCCACAGCAGAGCTAGGCTGGCTGCAGAGGGCTGAGGAACGCAGGGGTTGCACAAGCTGAGCTGGCTCCGAGCGGGGTTACCTGATCCCTGAGTAACAGAGCTTTTAAGCCTCCGGCTTTGGGGCAGCGTGTCCACCTGGTCAGCAGGCCCGCTGAAGATTCTGGGCCTCAGACCAAGCCAGCCTCCCTGCAAGATTCTCCCTCAGGGTGAGGTTTTGACTATGTATCGAAACCTTAAGGGCAGTGGTCTTAAACTCTAGCATGCAAAAACACTACTGTTTTCCAAAAGCACTAATGCTTTCTAAAAGCACAGATGCCTGGGCACCCCCTGCAGAGATTCGGCCTCAGGAGGTCTGGGGTTGGGGTGAGGAATTTGCATTTTAAATAAGCACTCTGGTGATGGGAGCAGGTGGTCCAGATAGGGAAGATCCAGCATTTGTTTATTCAGGAAACACAACAGCCCTGTGAAGTAGGAAATATTATTTTCATCATTCTCAATTTACAGATGGATAAACTTATGCTCAAAGGGTTTAACTAAACTGCCCAACGTCTCAGAACCAGTAAGTGGCGGAGCTGGGTTTCCGACCCAATTAACTAGAGCCTGTGCTGCTCTCCGAGATCTGGAGAAAGAAGCATGGCGGATCTAGCTGACTGCACACATAGGCAGGCTTGTCTCCTGACACCTCCTGGTCTAAGCCCTCCGCTTCAGCCAGGCCAATGGCATCAGTCAGGAACAGGCTAGGTTCTGCTGCAGGAAGGAATGAGTCACCAAGTTCATTTCTTGCTCCTGCTACATGGCTGTTCAGACCAGCAGGAGGCTCTCTTCGTTGTGGTCACTCAGGGATCCGGGCTGATGGAAGCTCTGTCTTGACATATTTCCACTACTGGAGAGGTAGGGAAAGAAGTGACAAATAAAAATGGCAAGCAATAGGATATATTGGAGTATATGAGGAAGCCGTTTGGTATAAACCTAATTCGGCCTGACTTTGTTTTTTTTTTTCAAAAGGGCCTGACTGTGGCTGTTGAGCACACATTGCATATCTGCTTAGACATTTCCTATGGCCAGAACAAAGGCCCTTGAGATAAAGGTGCAACTTCCCTCCCCCTCCCACATTGGCATTTCCTTAGGGATAAGCATCTTTCCTTAGGCTAGGAACTGATTGCTGCACTCACCTGTGACCACCCAGCTGGAGACAACAGACTGCCACCCTGCTGTGTTCACTGAGACAGAAGACCTACCTGCTGTTTCCATCAATCGCTGTGCCAACAGAGCAGTCTCGCGACTATTGTAAAAGGGACATTTCAATCCTATGTGAAACATCCTCTCTGGGGGTATATAACCAGTCTGTGCACCCCACTTCTTTGGTGCCCTTTCTTCCTTCGGGAAGAAAGGCCCCGGGTTATAATCCTCAGATTTAAGCTCAGAGTAAACTCACCCAAATTTTCATTTATAGATTGGTTATGGATTATTTTCATCGACAGAAGACACAGGCTCTTGAACCATGTATTTCTGTCTGGAAAAGACATGGGTGTCACTTCTGCTCAAATTTCATTGGCCAAGTCAGTCCCCTGGCCATGCCTGAGTTCATAGGGGTGTAGAAATGTAAACAGGAATAGTTCACCACACCAACCCCCTCACAAGGCCCTGAGTGCACCTTCTTTTCTTGTGTCTTTGCACATCTGTTGCATCTGTTGGAGATGTCCTGTCCTGGCTTTGCAGCCAGGCCAACTCGACTGTGTGTTTAATGCTAGACTCCCCTCCCACCAGCTCTGGGTGACCTTTCCCAACCTGCCAGGCTGGACTAGGTGCCCCAGTCTCCAGGCCCCCGAGGGCCTTGGCCTTATCTCTGTTCGGGCACATGTTGTGTTGCATTGCTGCCATCGGTTTACTTGTGCCCCAGCCCACGGGGCTCTGGGAGATGGAATGTGTGGTAGGAACAGGCCCTGCAGATCGAGCCCCTCGAAGGCAGGAGCTGTGCAGGAGCTCAGGGGCAGAAGATCAGAGTGATTAAGGGCTGGATTCTGGGCCTTGTGGGACCTGTCCACCTTTCCTCACAGAAACAGCATATCTAGGGGCTTTAGAAAATGGAGAAGAGGAAGTCAAGTCTTCTGTGACTTCAGGATGAGCCAACCGCAGATGGGAGAAGAAAAATCCCCTGCAGGAGGGGGCTTTTTCCAAGGCTTCATTGCCCCATCATGGAAAGAGTCACCTCAAACACAAATTAGTCACTGCCTGGAGCTGGCTGTATCACCACAGGGTGAATTTCAAGAGCCCAAGGGAAGGACATTGTGCAGCTGGGGGAAAATCCTTGCTGTCCTCGCTCTGGGCCCCCGATGCCCATTAAAGGTCATTGTTTGCAAAGGGGCAGGTGTTAGTCGCCTCTTCACAGGGAACTTTGCCTGGGTCCTGTCACACCACAGCCTCTGGGTGCTGGGGAAGGCTATTTGGGGTCAAGAAGAGGGGATCAAGGCCTGTCTGGCAAGGGCATCAGCCTGACTCTGTTGTGGGGCTCTGCAAGGTCTGGGTCACCTGCTGGGTGCCTACACATGGAGTAACCACAGAGGAGAGGCAAAGAGGCCCAGAACCGTGTGTGGGAGTGAAGTCCATGGGCCCTTGAGCAGAACAAGGCAGGATCCATCGCTGGCCACCTGGCTTCGGGTGCTCCATCTCCCTCCCACTCCCCGCCTCACACCCTGGGCTCCGGGGCATGCATCATTTTCAGTTCTCAGGATACCCCATGCTCTCTCACTTCTGGGCCTATGTATCCACTAACTCAGACACAACCTCGGTCTCTTCACTGCATTTTTCACAAGAAATTAAACACTCCAAGTGTTTTGCCTCTTTGTAGTGTGGCTTTCCCTCAAGTCTGAGGGAGGGGACTGTCTTCGGGCAGGTCCTGTTGTGCAGTCCCCAGCCCCCAGCTCACCCCTTCCTTTTTCTCTGCTTTCCTCCCCACCAGGGTTCTCTGCAAGCCCCCGGTGCCCCTCCCTCCATCATGCACAGTAACTCCCCACTTCCTTTAGAGCCTCAGGGCTACCAGATGTCCTGGACTTAGAGGTTCAGCTTTTGCCCAAATTCAAGGCCATTGCTTGAAAAAGAAATGACTCTCTCTGCTCAGCTGCTGAGATAACTCATTCTCCACCTCGTTATATGCTGTTCCCTTTGCCCAGACACCTGGTCCCACTTGGCCTTGCTAAGTCCCACCCCTTTGGTTTCAGCTGGCCTCATCCATGTGCCTCACAAGAAATGATGTTTAAATTTTCAGGATTTTTGTGAGCTGGTTGTTAAACTCAGCCATTATTAAAAATTCAAAGATGATGGGGCCGGCTCCATGGCCGAGTGGTTAAGTCCATGCGCTCTGCTGCGGCGGCCCAGGGTTCGGATCCTGGGCGCGGACATGGCACCGCTCGTCAGGCCACGTTGAGGCGGCGTCCTACATCCCACAACTAGAAGGACGTGCAACTTGGATATGCAACTGTGTATGCGGGGGGGTGGTTGGGGAGATAAAGCAGAAAAAAAAAAAGATTGGCAACAGTTGTTAGCCCAGGTGCCAATCTTTAAAAGAAAAAAAAAAATTCAAAGATGGTAATAAGTATTCAAAATTCACTACTTCCTAATTACTTTAGTACATTTTACTGTTACCTCTGCTCTTGAGGTTACTTACGTCTCTTGTATCCATATGATGGAGATACTTTATATTTTGTAAACTACTGTGCATCTCCTCCCAAATCTTCTTCAGTGGTATTACATTCCGTGTCTTAGTCCCTTCCAGCTGTTATAACAAAATACCACAGACTGGGTGGCTTATCAACAACAGAAGTTTATTTCTCATAGTTCTGGAGGTGGGGATGTCCAAGATCAAGGAGCCAATCCAGTTGTCTTCCGGTGAGGGGCCTCTTCCTCGTTCATTGCTGGCATCTTCTCTCTTCCATGTCCTCACGTGGCGGAAGGGGCAAGGATCACTCCCGAGCCTCTTTCATCAGGGCACTAATTTCATTCACGAGGGCTCCACCTCATGATCTAATCACTTCCCAAAGGCCCCATCTCCTAACAGCATCATCTTTAGGAGTTAGGATTTCACCATATTACTTTTTGGGGGACACAAACATTCAGACCGTAGCACATGGGTAGTTTGAAGCCAGCCTTCGTGGATATATTTACAGCATGAAAACAGGCAAATGCTATAAATCAGGGATTAGTTTGCTGTCGTGTTGGTTGTCTAAATTTAAGGAAGTGATGGAGAAAATGTTAATAATGCAGATTATGGGCCAGCCCTGTGGCCGAGTGGTTAAGTTCTCACGCTCCACTTCGGTGGCTCAGGGTTTCGCTGGTTCAGATCCTGGGTGTGGACATGGCACCGCTCATCAGGCCACACCGAGGTGGCGTCTAACATGCCACAACTGGAAGGACCCACAACTAAAAATATACAACTATGTATCAGGGGCACTTTGGGGAGGAAATAAAATCTTTTTTAAAAAAATGCAGGCTAAACTTAAAAGTGTGTTGTAGTCACTACGTTGTGGATAGCACAAAAAGTTGAGGAAATGTTAATTCAGTATTCAAAAACCATTATCCCACTCAGCAAAGAAGTTGTTCGTGTCATCGACAAGTGAGTGAAGTTCCAACATACGTTTTTATCTCACACTTGTCTTACTTATTAACATAATCAACAATATCTAATATTCTGTTGGGACTACATCTGTTCATCAATTCCAACAATAGGTTGACTCAGGCCCAAGTGTCAGCAAAAATCAACAAAAGCATTCTGTGAAAATCAATAGGTTATATGGAATTTCCACTAAAGAATATTGTGTATTTTGTTATCATTTACAAATTATGTGCTATGCATCCTTTATATCAATAAAGTAAATATGTATATCACACACATATTTTCCTGGAGACCCAATTGTTAAACATTTACCAGCAAATGACTGCCTGGAGTCTCCTGTCCACCTCCATCACAGAACTCACCTGCTGTGCTCATAGTGCCTGTTTGTTTGCCTGCATCCCCTCCGGACTGTGGGCTCTGTGGTGGCAAGGGTCGTCTTGTTCAACTATGGATCCCCGAGTATTTGTCAGGACTTAGTGCTCAGGAGTTACTCAATAAATACCTGTTGCATGGATTTGCTAGTGCAAAAATAACTCTGGGTCCTGCTGGTAAGGCGATGATTCCTGTTCTCTGGGTCAACCTGTAAAGTGGAGGTGGGTGCTTAATGATGGAGTCCTGCAGGACTGGTCCTGGTGGGGCAGCCTGCACAGGCTTTCCCTTCCCCTGGCTCCTCTGTCCAGAGCTAGGGAGTGGCCCAGTGCTGAGTGGGCTGCCTGCAGTGTCCCACCTGCAGCCAGATGGCTCTGAGGCCAACAGAGGCATGAGGAGAGTTCAGGAGGCTGAGCTCACACAGGTAGGTATGAGTGGGATGCAGTGGCTCACAGGCTCAGGCTACAAGCCCCTTGAGGGCTGGGGGCAGATCCCATTACTGTCTCATCTCCAGAACCTGTCCTGATTATGGCCAATGCTGCCCTACAGGTTGGAACCTACTCCTCTCTCTGCTCACCTCTGCTTACCTCCTCTGACCTAAACCCCCACCACTCTCCCTCCGCCCTGCTCCAGCCATACTGGCTCATGGCTTTTCCTGCAGCATGTCCTTTGTCCTCCTGCCTCAGGGCCTTTGCACCTACTCTTCCCTGACTGCTCCTCCCCAAAAGTCTAAAAAGCTTGTCAATGAAGTCAGGTTCCTGTCCAAATCTCACCTTATCAGAGAGGCCTTCCTGATCAGCATGGCCCTCAAGGAGTGTGCCCTGACTTCCTTATCCTGCCTAACTTGCTTCATGGGCCTTTCCCCACTGAGGGATCATGCACTTGGTTATTTTCTGTTTCTTCTCTCTCAACTCTAAGCTCCATGAGAGCAGGTTCTTTCTGTTCTGGTCCTCACTCTATCCCCAGGACCTAGAATAATACAAGTGGTTGTATAGTCAACACTTAAGCAAAGTCTGCTGAAATAAAGGGTCTGTTGTCAGAGAGAACTAGATACCAAATCCGGCTCTCTAGTCTCCTATGGCTAATTTGGTCCCAGCCCATGTTCTTCTCTGACTGCTAATCTGAAAGCCAGTGTATCTTTTCTTATTTCTCTGGGGTTAGCCCCCAGCCCAGGGAGAAGTGTCACCTCTCCTCCAGGGGAGACTGAAACCCCATAACCGCTGCCAGAGAGCATTCACCAGGGCCGCCACGGGGCAGGCCGGGCTGCCGATTCCAGTCCAGGTAGCCGCTGTGGCTGGCGGGAAAGGCTGGCCACACTCAGCCTGCAGGGGGGTTCTATCCAACCTGCAGATACCTTTATTTTATTTTTTAAAATGAGTCCAACATTCAGAAACTGAGACATTTCACAAAACAATTCAGAGGACCCGGACACAGTGGTCCTGCATTCCAGCACGGCACGGTCCCGGAGCTGAGAAGCGGGCCTGTTTCAGCTTGGGTCTTCCACGTGCCGTGGTCCTCACCACTCTTGCAAGCCATGCTTTGGTGCCACCTGAAGTAAAGCGCATGTTGCCCCTTTTCTCCTCCCACCAGCTGTGGGACTTCACGTCCCTGAGACCCCTGCATCTGCAAGACGGGTTCCCAATGGCCCCCTGAGTCTGTGATGAGGACTGGATGAGAAAGTGCTGGGGAAGCAGTCGGTGCTCGGTCCCTGTCTCACGTGCTGCCCCACCTCCACTTCCTCTTCCCTTCTCTCCCCTTCCCAAACCCCACCGCTTCCATCGCTCCAGCCTGCTCAGGTGGGTCCTCGCTTAGCAGCTGGATCTGCCCTCCCAGGTGGGGAGAGCTTTGGGCCTCCATGGCTGCGACACCTGCGTCCGTGTGAGGGCTCTGCCTGGGAAGGAGGCGTAGGTCACAGTGAGGGGGACGGGGTTGCAGGAGGCTCTGAGTCCTAGCTGGGCGTGCCCTCAGAACAACAAAATATGAGGCTTCTACCAGGTCGCCACCAGACAGGTGGCTGCCACTGAAAAGTCTTCCCTTTCCAAACCTAAGGTCCTTGTTCTAGAAACGGGTGTCACAGCGACTCTCAGTGAAGTCAGCTGGGTTTGCTCAGCTTTGCCAGGAAACAGCTATTTCTTCCCTCCTGGGACCATGAAACTAGTGCACCTTTTAAAAGGTTTTCAACTTTTATTGCTCCTTTGAAATAAAGCATTCCTCCCATTCCAAAAGGCATTGCACTTCAAACGGATTTCCCAAGATTTTCTTTGTTTTGATTACAAAAGTAATCCCGTCCATGTTTTTTATAGAAAAATTTGGGAAATATATAAAGACAGAGAAGGAAATTAAAACCTCCCACCGTCACTCTTAATATTTTGGTTTATGTCCTTCCAGACATTTTTTTCTGTATATTCCCAATCATATATATATATATATATATATATGTATTTCCACGTAGGAATTTTCCACATTTACATGTCGGAATCTTATTACACGCACTATTTAATAATACACAGCATAATGCCTGCCAAATAGTATGTGATAAATAAATATTGACACTGATAATAAGTATCACTTATCAAATGGGTACCATATGCCAGGCACAATGTTAGGTGTCTAACATGCGCTGTCTCATCTAGTCCTTATAAAGAGCCTGTGATACAGGAGCTGTCTTAGTCATGCTTTACAGACGAGAAGCTTGAGGCTCAGAGAGGTTACGTTACTTCTCAAAAGTTGCAAGGTAGTCAATCAATGGACAAATCCCTGTTCTTGTATTTTTATATGAACAAAGTGCACATTTACTGGTTTAAAAGTTTTTCAAACTTGACTTAAGGAGAGCCTGGCTGCCCACTCAGGTGAGAATTTTACTGAGAATGATGTAAACACATGGGCTGGTCTTGGAGGCAGGAAATCTGGTTCTGCAACTGACTGGTTGGGTGACCTGGAGCAAGTAGCTTAACCTCCCTGACCATCAGTTTCCTCGTCGACAATATGGGGTTTCTGTGGGGAGAGGAGTTAGGACTGTGCCCGGCATATAGGAGTGTTTGATGCGACTGCCAAATGCTGATGGCAACTGGAAAACGTCAAGGATCTGCAAAAGCACAGGCTTTAAATGGCAGGCTTTAAAAGGCTCGCCATGACATTTCACAGCAATACCGTTCGGTGTGGGGCTGATGGGCATTATGTTCTTGGCCAGGAGCGAGTCCCCATGAGGCCGCGCTTGCCTCCTAGACAGGCCTGGAATGCTGAGCTGCAGTGACACCACTTGTGAATTTGGCTTTGAGAAACAGGTAGTATCGAAATGTGCCCAACTCCTAACATGGCACACTTGCCCCTCTAAAATCTTTGTGGCTCAAATAAAAATCGGTGGCAGGGGAAATGAAAATGCACGGGACACCTGAACCTGAATTCACCTGAATTGTATTGCCATTGGGCATCTCCCCGTTTCCCTGCTCTGTGGCCCGTGAACTTCTCTGGGCTTCAGTTTTTCCAAGTGTCAGTTGGGAGTAGTAATACCTCCTTCCTGGGGATAGTGTGAAGGCGAAAAACTATATATGTGAAGGTTTCAGCTCAGGGTCTCGGCCATATTAAATAAAACATATACCCTTTATGGAGCTGCATATATGAGGTGTGCTAGAACACAGGCTTTGAGGTTAGATCTGGGGTAAGATTCTGGTTCTGCCATTCAACAGCTGTCACCTCAGGCAGGTTATTTAGGCTCTCTGAGCCTACCTCATGCGGTTTGTAAAGACTAAGCCCTAATGCATGTCGTATCTGGCCCAGAGCAGGCATCCAACATCAAATATTATAATGAACTCCTCCTTGCCTTCTCCTGGTCACATCACTCTTTTGCCTTTTGGTCCTTGTAAAGCCTGGACGGCATAACGAAGCTCTTGATAATATACCGCCTTGTATTGGCCTCTTGTTTTTTTCTCATGTGCTTAATGCTGGCTCTTTTCACAAGGCTCAGTTCCTCGAAGGCACCATCTGGGACACACACTTCCTTCGTCGTCTTCCTTCCAGGGACTCATGGATGCACATGCTCCATAAACCTTTGCTGCCTTGAGATGCATCTGACTGATGACTCTTTTCCGGCTGATTTCTCAAGGTTTCACCCAGATTGAATGGAAACTCTTGGGAAAAATTGTAGCAGCCTGCCCGTGTCCCCAGAGACCTGAGCTCTTGGCTCTGCTGAAAATGACAAATGGAGAAGCGGAAGGGCCTGAGGGCCACTGTGGGCACCTGACGGCTAAAGAGAGGGGCCGCTCAGCCCCCATCCTGGGCCCTCCCAGCTGCCTGACTCGACATTTGTGCCTGTGGCTTTGCGGGACAGCTGTGGCCTTAAAGGGCACCAGAGCTCAAGACGCTTCCCTTATCTACGTAGCTGGTGTTTTAATGCCTGGAGCACAGGGCCTTCTGTTGTTCCGATAGGTAATGGGGAGGAAAAGTCAAACATGAAAAAAGTGAGGCAAGGGTGGAGTAAGGACCTGGCTATGGATTTTCAACGTTTGTATTTTGCTTCCTCAGCTGAGTATAAGTCATTAAAAAGGGGAACTTTCCACCCTCCCAATTCCTCAATTATTTCTAATAGTTTACCACTAAAAGGGGGATTAAAGACATTAAAATTGTTGACCTTTCGTGTTGGGCAGAGCTGAGGGGTGGGTATGCTAATTTGTATATCTAAAGTTGCTTGTGAGTGTGCTTTCATAATTCAAGGCTGTTTATGAGGATTGGGCTGCTTTTTTTTGATGAGGAAGATTGTCCCTAAACTAACATTTGTGCCAATCCTCTGCTATTTAATATGTGGGCACCGCCACAGCATGGCTTGATGAGTGGTGTGTAGGGCTGTGCCCAGGTTCTGAACCTGTGAGCCCCAGGCCACCGAAGTAGAGTGGGGTGTAGTGGCCCCACTACGCATGGGGCCAGCCCCTGGGCTACTTTTTAGAACCCAAATCTTTTTTTTTTTGCTTGTTTGATTTTAGGAGTTGCAAATTCATTTATTCACTCATTTATTTAGCAAATATTGTTAACCTAAGGGCTAGCTCCCATGAACACAAAGTTTATTCATCGGGCAAATATTTGTTCAAATCGTACATGCAGGCCCTGTGTCAGATGCTGGGGACAGAGCTGTGAAGGAGACAGCCATGTGCCCTAGCTTTGCAGACCCAGTGGGGAATAAGAGGCAAAGGAATGGTGCAAAGTGCTAAGAGGGATTTCGTAGGATGGTAAGGATGTTCTTAGTAAGAACCCCATGCCTAGACTTCGGGGTTCAGGAGGAAGCAGCAACTAAGCCTGATAGAGAAACAGGAGTTGGCCGGCTGTGGAGGTGGGTGATAGAGAGGCAGGAGGGAAAAGTGTTACAGGCAGAGAAGAGCATGTGCGAAGAACTGGAGGAGGCAGGCTAGAAGATGCTACGGTAAAAGAAAACCCCTCCAATGGCTAAGCGGCTTAACACAAGGAAACTTTATTTCTCACTCAAGTCAACTCGAGGCAAGTTCAGGGCAACTGTCCTCCATGGGGTGACTCCGTGATCCAGGGTGATTTCAAGTCAAGACTGAATCATCTCAATATGTGGCCGGGGAAGATGAGGAGAGAGAGAGGGGGGCACAGGAGATTAAATGCTCTAGCCTGGGAGTGAGCACATAACATCTGCTCTCACCTCATTGGCCAGAACTAGTCACATGGCTCCATCTAATTGCTTCAAGACTAGAAATGAAGGGGAGCACGTGTTGTCACTGCCTGTGCCACACAGAGAGAGGACAACTTGTTGGGAAGCTGAAAGTCATTCCGGACGACTGGAGCTTACTGTTTGCATGTATTGTTACTGTGTGTGTGTATTGTTACTGTGTGTGTGTATTGTTACTGTGTGCGTGTATTGT
>NC_060286.1:19478594-19553163 GCF_021613505.1 Equus quagga
GTGTATTGTTACTGTGTGTGTGTATTGTTACTGTGTGCGTGTATTGTTACTGTGCGCATGTATTGGGGATTTGCGGGCAGGGCTGGGAGAGAAACGGCAGGGAGTGAGAAAAACTGCAGCCAGTCACAAAGGGTCTTGCAAGCCATGTTAAATGTTGAGGAATTTGGACTTTAGGGAAACATAAAAGAACTTTATTAGGGCCTGAGAAGATTATATTGGCACTTCAGAAAAGATCGTCTTAGAAAGATCAGGCTCTCATGTGGAGACCGGGGCGGAGGGGGCAAGTTTAGAGAGCAGTTAAGAAGCTTTTGCAACTGATCGGGTGAGAGATGATGGCTCTTGAACAACGAAGGGCCTTGAGGACGAAAGGCGGCGTCGAGAACGATGTAGGGTGTGGAACAACAGGGGGAGTGAAGGAGAGGAGAGGGAAGATCGTGGAGCTCAGATTTGTGGGTTCAGCAATGGGATAGAGAGCGGTCCCGTTCACCTGCTTAGGAACAGCAGGAGGAGTCAGTTTAGGGGAAAGACGATGTGTTCGGTTTTGGATTCTCTGAACTGTAGGGGTCTGTAGAACATCCAAGGGGAGAAGTTTGGGGGTGTTTGGGTCTGGATCTGTGCCTCTCGTGCTTGAGAGAGTCTGGCTGGTGATGTTAATTTGGGAGTCATGAATATATAGAGATGGTATTTGAAGTCATGACGATAGAAAGTTACATAAAAAATTGTCCCTGCTCTTGAGTAGCTGGCAGTCCAGTGTGGGGTGGGAGCCGCGCATAGAAGTGAACATTGGAATTCAAGGCAAATAGTTAACACAGGGGGATGTACAAGGTTCAATGGTGGCACAAAGCCTGGGAGTGTCAGAGGAAGCTTGACAGGAGAGGGAACAAGGCTGAGTGAGAGTGAGGCAGGTGGGTTAGGGAAGGGCAGTCCACACGGAGGGAACAGCATGTGCAAAGGCACGGAGATGTAAAAGCAGCATCGCCCAGCCAAGGAAGTCCTTGGTTTTCTGGAGCGTTTCAATGTGTTCGTCTCAGAGAAGAGGCAGCAGCTGCACGTGAGGCCTTTGAGGAAACACCTGTGCATCAACATCTTGGCAGGACGTGCTGAGCACAGGACAGTGGCCTCACGCAGTTGAAGAGTCCACAAGAAGGTGGCATTTAAAAACATTTTTAAACATTTTTTTTATAATGGAAGTTTTCAAGCACATAAAAAAGTAGGGAAAACAGTACAATGAATCCCACATGGATGCATCACCCAGCTTTAATAATTATTAACTTTCTGCCAATCTTTGTTCAGTTACTCAATTCTCTCTCTTTTGATTGCCAGAGTATTATTTTTAGCTTCCTATTATGGAAAAAGGAGACAGCAGAATATAATGAACCCTCAGGGACCCATCACCAAATCCCAGGAAACTTCAGCCAGAGGCCATTCCTTCTCGGTCCATCATCTTACTCCCCTCCCAACACATAATTTCACCCATAAATACTTCAAAGAGTATATGTCTAACAGATAAGGACTTTAAAAACATTACAGCAATATCATTATCACACCCAGCAAAATGAACACTAATTCATAAGCTGGCATTTTGAAGATACTGGCGAGCTGTTAAGGCCGGATGATCCAGGATCTCGCAGAAGTGTACTCCAGGTAGCAATTCTGGATGCTGAAGGTTGGTGTAGATCTGATGTCTTCAACCAGACCACACTGGACAAGCCAGGGTGGTCAGGGCTGGAGAAGGGCAGAGTGAACAGAGGGCAGTGCAGGGCGGTGGCACAGGAGGCAAATTCAGAGGTTAGCAGCCTGTGGGGCCAGGTGAAGCCCAGAGGTGGCCAAGGGAGCCCCCTCAGCCCCACCAAGTGTCCCTAGCAGGCAGGAGGCATCCATCCAAAGGAGAGAAAGTGGGAGAAGAAGGGATGGAGCAGGAGACAGAGAGAGAAGGAGGTGGGAGGGGAGAGGGGCTGATACTGAGAAAGAAAGAGGAAGGAGAAGGGCCTTGCCAGAGGGGTTGGTCCTGGCGTCGGAGGGGGCTGAGAAGGAGCTGTCTCCCACTGTCGGGCTCTGCACAGGGCTCAGCCCCTGCTCCAGGGTCCGGCAGAAGGCACGCCCCAGCACCCACCCACGGCCTCCCTGCTAGCAGGGCGGCAGCAGCACAAGATATGGGGAGGAAGACCTGGGGAAGTAGGGGGTCCTCGTGTTTCGGTAAATCTGTGGGCAGTTTCCAGAGCTCCCCGGGCGGGGGGCAGGTGGTGGCCTAGGCGCAGGGCACCGCCGCGGCTGGTGCAGTCATGTCTGACTTCCTCCCAGCTGGACAGGCTGCGGGTGCTGTCACCCATGGAGAGGCAACCTTTGAAGCCAGAGAGGGCTTCCTCCAGGGCTTTAGGGGAAAGAGCACTAGGGGCCATGCCAGCCAGTACCCTGGCTGTCCCCAGGGGCTCCAAGCCCCCACCACCTCCAATTCCTGATGAAGTCCTGGGCCTGCACCCTTCCCAGGCTTTTTATCTCCATCTCAGCCCAGGGTTCATCTTCCAAACCTAGGGGGAAGCGCCCCTAGGAGAACAGAACCGGTGCTCACCTCCAGGACTCTGAGACTCTGGCACTTACTTAACAGCCAGTCTGCCCTGTGCTGCTGCCCTGAGCACACATTTACAGAGGCTTCCTTCTGGGCCGTGTGGGATGGATGCAAGAGGCCTGTGGCCCAGTGAGAACCCTGGTCCAGCGAAATTTCTCTCTGCCCTTTCTTACTAAACAAGGCACAGGCTGGTGGTGAGCCGTGTTGATCAGAAGCCACATGATGGCTGGTGGCCACATGAGGCCGAAGAGATGAAGTCACCAGCCACGTGGCTTCCCAGACAGCTAGCTGGTGTTGGTGAGCACACAGCAAAAGGAGGCAGACCAAATTAACCAGACCCGGTGACTTGTCTTCATCTGGGAACAGTAATTAACACACTGAACTCTTCTCATGTGCTGGGGGCTGTTCTAAACATTGTTCTAGTGCATCTCATTCATGTTCTAAACATGCATTATCTAACTTGGTAACATCGTTCCTGATTTTACAGATGAAGACTTTGAGCCGCTAAGACATGACATCACTTGGCCAAGGACACACAGCTTCTGGGGCCAGTGATCTATTTTGCCTTTGTGAAGAAGAGGGAACATGCATTGCACTTTTCTGAAGGACAAACGAGCCGATGCCAGGGATGCTTTCAAAAAAGCCGATTTCAGGCCTGCTGCTGAGATCACCACGCATTCAGGAAACGTCCCCAGCGCTGAATGCGCTTCTGTGTCTCAGCACACGTCGTAAGCGATGCTCATCACAATGACCTGCACCCCCCCAAGGAAAGGTTAATTTGTGTTTTGCAAGCTCTGTTTAATAAGGTGGGGGAGTGAGGAACAAGCTTTAAAACGATCTCCATCAAAGCCAAATTACCAAATTTAAACACTTGAAGGAATTAACCCCTCTCTCTAAAAAGCTTGGCTGTTCTGCTAACTCATTCTGGAGCATGCTTAGCTGTAAACATTGTCCCCTCTGGAGGGCTCCGCTCTTATGTCACCGGTGTTGCTGTTACATCTGTGAAACAGGAACGAGCAATCTCACCGTGATTTTGCTGACAAGTGCTCCCCGAAGATGGCGGGGGTCACGTGGTGAGTTTCTCTTTCTTCCACCATTCTTAGTCTGAAATTCCCCAAAGGCTTGGGGCCCTGCCATGCTGGGCAGCGGCAGTTTCTCCAGCAGTTGCCCTGGCATCTTGCCCCCTTTACACAAAGCAATCACTGTTGCAGAAAATGAGGGTCCTGTGACCGTTTGGCACCAACCCCTGCCTGGCATTCGCGTGGGAGAAGGAACTTTCTTTCTCCCTGACAATAGATTCTGATCACAAACCAAGCCCCTTTCAGAGAAACAGCCTCCCATGGAATGACTTTGCCTAGATTTAAGAGCTGAGGGGTGGAACACAAGTGTTTCCTGCGGGAAGCCTGTTAATGTCTCTGAGAAATCATTAGAAGGCCTGAGAAGGTCTCATCCAGTTTTCTACGCCCCGTACTCATTGCCATTGGCTCTCACGCAGGCCTCGCTCCTTTACCCCGGTCCTCTTCTTGAGTTTGTTTCAAACAGTGGCGTATCTGCCCCCTGATCACGGTGATGGGCGCCCTGTGGTTAGTGGTCTAGACCTCCAGCCTCTTAATGCAGGTGTAATGATACTTTCTTACAGATGGCATTTCCCTGGGTTGCTTTACTAAGAAATTAACGTTGGTATAATACCATTAACTAAACTACAGACTTTGCTTAGATTTCCCCAGTTTCTCCACTAATGTCCTTTTTCTGTTCCAGGATGCCATACTGCATTCAGTTGTCATGTCTCTTTTAATCTGTGAAAATTTCTCAGTCGTTCCTTATTTTTCATGACCTTGACACTTTCAGGTGTTTTACTGAATGTCCCTCCATTTGGGTTTGTCTGGGGTTTTCTCATGATTAAGCCAGGGGTATGGATTTTCTGGAAAAGTACCACAGAGGTGAAGTGTCCCTGCTTTGTGCACCAGATAAGGAGGTATGTGACGTCACCATGACTGATCAATGGTCAGGTTCACCTTCATCATGGGGGTGAGGAGGCTCTGCCAGATTCCTCCGCTGTAAAGTTACTGCTTCTCCCTTTCTAGACTCTTCTTATTAGAAGTGAGTCACCACGTCCAGCCCACACTCAAAGGGAGGGAAATGAAACCCCACTCCCCGGAGGAGGCAGAATCTGCGTATATAGCTTGGAATTCTTCTATAAACATTTGTCTCTTCTCCATATCTCATTTATTCAATTATTTATTTATAACGGCCTGGGCTCATGGATATTTATTTGATTCTTTGAGTTATAATCCGATGCTTTCCCAAATTGTTGCTCACATTATCCCGGCTTTGGTCGCTGGGAGCTGTTTCAGGTTGGCTCCTGTGTGCTTTTGACTTGCCTCCCATTTTTTTTTTCCCCATTTCCTTACTTTCTGTCACTATTAGATGCTCCAGGCTCACCTTGTATTTTCCCTGCTTCAACGTTAGAATCAGCTCTTTCTCCAGGAAACCCTAGTTCCTTTTCTTGGGAACGGTCTTTGGAAACCAAGTTCTGACCACTGGGTGTGCTCTTTGCTACTGGGGCGTCATTGTTTCTACACCCTCTCAGCGGACACAGTTAGGAAACATATGTGTGTGTACTAACCCATGTATGTGCACGTGTCTATATTTATTTCCTTGTCTGTCTTTCTGGATATATACTTAAATAAAAATGAGTTCATAGGGGCCGGCCTGGTGGCATAGCGGTTAAGTGCGCACGTTCCACTTTGGCGGCCCGGGGTTCGCCGGTTCGGATCCCAGGTGTGGACATGGCACCACTTGTCAAGCCATGCTGTGGTAGGTGTCCCACATATAAAGTAGAGGAAGATGGGCATGGATGTTAGCTCAGGGCCAGTCTTCCTCAGCAAAAAGAGGAGGATTGGCAGCAGATGTTAGCTCAGGGCTAATCTTCCTCAAAATAAAAAGTAAAAAAAAAAAGAGTTCATACTGATGTCTCCAACTCTAGTCCAGCACCACAGGATTCGTTTTAGCCTTCCACCTTTCCTCATTGTCACTTCTTTCTCTGACGGTGAGAAACCTGGTTCCCATTGTCTACAATTTATATACTTACTTGTTCAACCCTAGGATACATGTAGTTTCAGAATTGCTAATCCATATCCCTATGAAAAACAAATTTTTAATTGGAATACGGTGTTTTTGTATAGTTCTTTTTGTCTTTTGCCTTACAGATTCCAGTCAAAACATCATTTTCCAAAGTTAGCCAGGTCGGTTCTTTTTTTCCTTTCTTGATGGCTGTATCTTAATATTTTCAAAGCATTTCCACATCTGGCATCACCTTTGATTGTATCGTTAGTGTGTGAGGGAAGAAGAAGCTGTGGCGTGTGGAGGTTGAATTGGTTGCCTCCAGTCGCGTGATCAGTTGGGTCCATGATCAGAACTTGGGGCTTCGGGCTCCGCTGGACCAACACTGCCTTTCTTGGAGCTGCTGTTTGCTTCGTGGGTCTGGTCAAAGGAACTTTGGCTGAGCAGCTGGTCTCTTCCTTGGTCAGGCAGCATCATCAGATGTCAGGAGGAAGGAAGCTTAGAGACCTCGTGGCTCAAACTATTTCCCCAGAGGTGGGGAAACTGAGGCCTAGAGAGGTGGCGTGACCTGTCCAAGATGAACTAGCTGGTTAAAGTCGTAAGTGGGGGCAGGAGCCAGGACCCTGCGCCGCATATCTGTGCTCTTCTCACCATCTCACCATTCTCTGTAGGCTACAGGGTCAGAGGTCACAGGTCTGCAGGAACAAGCCCTTTGAAATGGTTTAAACAGGGCTGGGAGAATTCCCCACTGTTTCCTGAATTGAGAAGTAGGTCCTCGAAGCTTCCCTCATACCTTGCACATCCTGAAATGGAGAGGGAGCTGACTAAGAAATAACTGATGGTTCTGGAAATTTGGTTCCTAGATGTCACACAATAGCGACCTCATCCAAAAGTGGCAAACTTGAGGGATCTTAGAATTCCAGAGCTACTGTTTTTTATCAGTGTTGTATCCTCTCTTCATTGTCATCCCCCTAGTACCTAAAAATCAAGGAGCGTAGTGTCTGTCCCGCCCAGGTCATGAGGTTATTTTAAGGCTTCTTACTTAACTATAAAGGAGTAATCAAACCTTTTTTTCTTTTTCTTTACTAACTGCTGATTTCCTAATCTTCAGCATAGTACATGTACATAGTACATAGTACATAGTACATAGTACATAGTACTTCTTCAGCATAGTACATGTACATAGTACATAGTACATAGTACATAGTACATAGTACACGGTAGGAATTCAATAAATATTTATTGAATGAATGAATGAAGGATCATATGAGATGCTTCAGGTAGAAGTATTTTGTCATCTCTAAAGCACTATACAGATGTGAAGGATTGTTAATGGCATTAACTAATGCTCTGACCTTGGGCAAGTTGCTTAAATGCTCTGGACTTCAGTGTCCCTATTTGCAATACAGGATGCTCCAGGCTCATCTTGTATTTTAAATTAAACTAGATGATCTCTAAGGTTCCTTTCAGATCTATAATCCTGTAATTTCAGTGTTCACTGTTATTATAAAGAATATTGTGAGAATTTCCAGATTGATTTAGGATACAAGAGTATCACAAACCATCAATGGGCTAGAACAAGAATGACAAGTAGGTTTCTTTTCCTATGTGGATTCTAATTGTTTGGTGGTAGCTGCCTGGCATGCAATGTTGAGAAGGACTCTGAGGGTCCATATGGTACAGAGTTGGAATGATTGATTAGTGATGTCTGTCATGGGCACAGAATACAAAGCAGTAGCAAGCAGGCCTGATATCTGCCATCTCCAACTTAGACGGTCAAAAGAGCAGCTGCCCTGGAATTTCTGGGAGCAATGTTATTTTTCTTTGATTTTGCAGGATAATAGAGATACCACTTGGTTCAGGCCAGGGTTTCCCGGAGGTAAGTAAACCACCCTTCTGCCTTTCATTGCCTCTCTTTTTTGTTTATCAGCCAAATAAAGAAAGTTAACATTGATTGTTGAGAAGTGAAATCCAGATTCAGAATCTTTCTACCGCTCTGAGACTCAAACAGATGCATGGCCTCTGTTCTCGAGGAAGATGAGACTGTAGAATGACATAAAAATTCTACACATAAACATGAGCCCATTCACCCAATAAGTGCGTGTTGAACACCTACAACGTGGCACGCAGGTCCAGGTAAATGCATGACGCTGAAAACACAGATGATCTCTCCAGCAATAAGGCCTTTCCCCTTCTCTTGTTTCCTTAAGAGTGGTGGCCAAACCATTGACTGGTCAGTATGTGTTGGTCCCTGAGCTTTCCTAACGTAACCCTTGTGTCCCCCAGTCTGCCCTAATGATGAGGAAATGAGTCTGACTCCTAGAATTTCTAAAGGAAATATACACATGAGGCTCCCTGAATCTCACATTGCACATGGGGGATGCTAGCCAGCCAAGGAGAGACCTTCACAGCCCTCAGGCACCATCCTGTCACTCATCCTGTGCTTTTGAAACCCAAGGATGCCGTGGACACGAGGATGCTCCCATTCTTCCCTGCCTACCTGGAAGTGTGGAGAGGCCTCTGCATCTTGGTTGGGGGGCATGTGTATCGATTTCTACCCGTCATCACTTCATGGCTGTCCAAAAATGTGTCATAATGAAGGAGTGACATGGTAACCCCTGTCCATCTTCTCCCTCCAGGGTGGTCCAATTTTGCCATAGCAACATTGGCTTCCAGTTACCCCTCCTCAAGATTGGTCTTTGTCTACCGTCCAGGCAGTTCCTGAAAAGGCTGCACTAACTGAGTGAACGATTACTCCAGGACTTGAAATAGCTTTTTTCCTGTCCCAGATGTGACACAGTCACTTCCCCAATAGAGCCATCACTCCAAGAGGAACAGGACGTCCTTGTAATGGAGCCAAGAAGGTCACATGATTAGACAGCCAGGGGCCTCTTGGAACCTTATTTCCCCTTAAGCTGTTGGCCAGGACTCGTCCACAAAAGCCTATGTATGACAGACCCTGGCAAGCCATCTGGAATCTGCTCTCTTATGGGGTTTCAGTCCGGGCACTTTCTCCAGGGAATAAATATTTGGTGAATGAATGGCTAGAGGGTGATAGGGGAGAATTCCTGAGGAGCATCTTTGGTGGCCACAAGGACATAAACCCAGCACGCAGGTGCTTCTGCACTGGAAGAACTGGGGAATCTCCATGACCCGTTATCCTTATCCCCAGCGCCACCCTTCCAGGAGGCCATAAAGTTTGGACAGGCAGCCCAACTTGCTGATTGGGGAATTCTTGGCCTAGTCTGGAGCCAGCTAGAGTAGAGTGGGAAGCAGAGGGAGGAAAGGTTTACCCTAGAATTCAGGATCGGGCAGAAGAGAAAAGGCATTTACGAAGGATGAACCCCAGCCCCAACCCCAGCTCCAGAGCCCCAGACCTTGCAGACGCATGGTCAGGTTTTATTGGGAAGTTACCAGGCTCTCCAGGGGAAAATATGATTTAGGCAGCTGTGCAGGAGCAGGGGTGGGGGAGCTGAGAAAGGTCTTGCAGAGGCCCAGAGAAGGGGAAAATTCGCTGAGTCAGAAGCCAACAAGAGGAAGCTGAGCGAGAGGAACTTGGTCTGTAGAGTCAGAGGCTGCCTCACACTAGGAGAGAGCGTCGGGTTTTTTTTTTTTAATTTTTAATCTTGAATTTTTGGTGCCATAAAAATCTTTAAGAGACACAAAGTGATTTTGCATTTATTTAGTGAAACCTTCCGGTCAACTAAAAGTCACCTTTGGGGTGAATGGGAGAAGCCCCGATTAGACTAGGAAAAACTTCCAGAATGCCAGGAACCAGGTGGATTTTCCAGGGCCATCTGTTCTTGCTGCTCAACCCCTTCTCTTCTCTCCAAGAGTAAAATAGCAGATAAATCCAAAAACTCCAGGGCTTTTGAGCACTTGAAGAGTTGGAGCTGGCCATCAGCCAGGTGAGGTCACGTAACTTCAATTCACACCTGGGATGTTGGGAAAGCTGCTGGGCCAGGCAGCAGACATCAGGGTTGCATTGGTCGCAGTGCACAGTTGCAGACAACAGAGTTCACTCGAGCCAGTTTAAGCAAGAAGGAGTTTATCTGGGGACACTGAGAAGCTCGCAGAATTGTCAGAAGGGCTGGAGGAGCAGGCTCCAGGCTGGACCTCTCTGAACAGCTCCCGGAGCCACACTGCAGGATCGGGTTGATAGGGAGCGGCTGCCACTGCCAACCACGGAACTTGCCTCTGCTGCAGGCAGGGTGCTGCCACTGCCACCTCCAACCCCAGGAACCTGCTGCACCTGCCACCACTTGGGCCCACAACATATGTGCCTTCACCCCTCGTGTTTACTCATGTAGCTCACTTCCAGATCAAAGTCTCACGTGGGTGCCTCTGAGTGGCAAAACCTAAGCCCCATGTCTGTACTCAACAGCAAGGGAAGATGAGAAATGTCTACACACACACACATACAATGTGAATACCCTTAAAAGGTGCAGAGATTATGCAAAGCCTCTTGAGAAGTCAGGAATGACAGATATGTACTCCAAGGGGTCTGTGAGCTGTGGCCTGGGACACTCAGGGAAAGGCAGTGGGAGGGACGTGCCCCACTGTGTCGGTGAAGTGACCAGTTTCCTCATGGGCCTCCCTTAGCAGCAGTATGCTCGGTTGGTCTTAGGCAAAATGGAGAAGTAAGAAATGCTTGGGCTCAAGGTTCTTCACACCACCAACCCAAACTGTCATCACCATTTACTCAGTTTTAAGATACTTTCCAAAAGAGATTTGAGTCAACCAGGGGGTTGTTTTGCATACTACAATGCTAGCCCATTCTGAGCATTATGAAAGGCACAAACAGTTATATACATGGCTTCTAGTCTTGATGGAGAGCCAGGAAAACACACTTGCACCAAGGTTATAGAAACAACTCTGTTTTGATGAATGGTGCCGACAACAGCCACCAAGGAGCTCCAAGGAGAGCTGTGGTTTGGGGTGGTCAGGATGCCTTTTTGGAGACAGGACTGGAGTTGGGCCTCTGAGAATGAGGAATGAGGAATGAGGGAATGAGATGAGCGATGCTTGGAGCGGGTGGGGCGTGTGTGAATAAATGAGATCCATTGGGGAAACAGTTTCAAGTCTGGGAGCAGCTCAGAGTGTGAGTAGAATTGTAGAAGATAAAAAGAGAAACTTGAATTGTGGCCATGTTTTGGAGAATCTTGATTGCCCCGTGTGTTAGTCAGGACTATTTTTGTTTCAAATGATAGAAACCCAACTCAAATTAACCTAAGATAAAAGGGAATTTGTCATTTCTTCTGATTAAAACGCCCAAGAGCCTGAGTTGGAGACATGGCTAGATCCAAGTATTCAGATGATTTCATCAGGACTCAGTCTCTCCCAGCTCTGGGCTCATCTGTGTTGGTTTCATTTTCCATCAGGCTTGCTCCATGTGGGGGTCCCTGGCAACCCCAGGCTTACATCATCTCCGTTCAGCAATCTCTTGCCCAATATTTCTAGCAGAATTCTGAGAATTCTCAGGGCAGAGGCTTGTTGATTGGTTTAGCCTGGGTCATAAGCAACCACCCCTTACCCGCCCTGGAAATATAACCACGGCCAGGGGAATGTGGGGTCTCTCCCTGACCAGGTCTGGGAGATGGCCCAAGAGGGCAAGTTCAGCTCCTGCCACAACCACATGGAGGAATGGGCACTGTAGCAGATGCTGTCGATGCCTCATCTTTATCCCCTTGGCCCCTCCCATTTCAGTGGATGTTGGCTCAATTTCCAACTGTCAACACTTGCATCTCTTTGCCTGAAGGCTTTCTCTGACCACCAAAGCCCACCTGTGCACATGCAAGACGGGCCAGAAGTGCCAAGGAATTAACACCTCCTAGGAGCAGACCTCAGCCAATGGCTGACAGAGTTGGTGTAGAAATAGCCCAGCTCTTTCGCCTTTGGGCTGGGATAACTCCAAGGCTCATGTTCTACCGTGTTTCTCAGAGTTTCCCTGTGGGATTAAGTTCCAGTTGCCCAGAGTGGTCACTTGACTGATAACACACTCCTTATTGACTTCCTTCCTTTCCCATCTCACTTTTCTTCTTCCCTACTGGTGTTTCCTCTGATCACCTCCTAAGTAAACTACTCGTACTTGAATCTTTGTCCCAGGGTCTGCTTTGGGGAAACCCAAACTAAGATAGTCCCCAATGAAAGACCAGGGTGCTGTTGCCAGAATAAAGGGGAATGGATACTAGGTAGGCAGAAACGATGAATGTCAACTTCCCTTCGTCAAAAGATTGGGACTTTTTTGTTTTCTTCCTTATTATTTGCCTCTTCCTGGGGGTGGGCAGCAAGCCCCTTGAGGAGAAGGACACAACTTGTTTACTGTGGTGGTCCCAGAATCTGGTGCACAGAAGATGCTAAAACAGTATTTATTGTACTGAGTTGAATTTTATAGGCAATGAAGAACCTTTAAGGAATTTTGTGAACCCAGGACTGGCAGAATGTGCTTCGTTTTTGCACGGAGATTAAATAATCTGGAGGCAATGTGCAGGATGCATTGGAGGGAGCAAAGCCGGGGACATTCATTCAGCAGCAATGATAGTAGTTTGGACTTGAGGTGGTAAGGGTTTCTGATGTAGAGCACTAACTGGCACATGGTAAGTGCTCAATAAACGTTTGTTGAATGAATGAAGGCTAGCAATTGTGTAGGGGTCAATGTCATTACTTTGATACCTAAGGGGAATTTGAGCAGCTGAGATTCCCTGCTTGGCTGGACCGAAGGCTGAAACTCTCCAGGGTGTGGGACTTCATGCGGGGTTATGCTGCAGAGAGCATGCCCGGCTGAGAGCCCTTAGTTTCAGGTCATTGCTGTGAGTTCATCAACCCTCATTTCCTTTTCCTCCTGGGCACGCAGCCAGACTACATTTCCTAGCCTCTCTTGTGGTTGGGTGAGAACATGTGACTGGGTTCTGACCAATGGAATGTGGGTGAAAGGGCCACACATCACCTCTAGGCCTGGCCCCTGACACCTCCCCTGTGACTCCTCATGCTCCCTCTGGTTTCCTTTGCTCGCGGGACCCTGAGGATGCAGTGGAGAACGCCAAGGCCTTAGGAGATGACAGAGCTACTAGGGCGAAGGAGCTCGGGTCCTGAACGACTGTGTGGAGCAGAGTTCCTCCCCCTTAGTTTCTCGCTGGTCCGGAACAGAGGGAGAAATAAACCTACCCTGTGTTAAGCCACTGAAATTTCGGATTGCTATAGAGTCAGCCTTAACTACCCTAGTACAGGGCAGCTCGTTCTAAACCGGGGAGGGAGAGAGTGGAGACCAGCGTTACCAGTCAGGGCAGAGTCCGGGCTGCAATCTTCCTCCCATAAACTGAAAGCAAACAGACATAGGGAGTTGGAAGAGAGAGCTGATTGTTGGGGAGGATTCGGGTCCCTCTAAGTATGAAGGTTCTGAGGGGACAGGGGTAGCCAAGTGGAAGTTCAATGGGCAGTGGGCAAGAGGCCAGGCCTGAGATTTGGTTAGAATCTGTCCTCGGAAGTGGTCACTGAAACATGAGAAGAATGACCTACTTGAGGAAGAGCTTGTGAAGGGAGAGTGACGCGGGGTGCAGGACGGAGACTTTGTGACTTTCCAGAGTCAGGAGATGCAGGAGGAGGAGCTGGTGAAGGTGCAGTCTGAGAGGCAGGAGGAGATGCCCGTGGAGATGGGCAAGCCGAGGGTGGAGGAAGGCTAAAGGAGGAGGTAGGGATCACACACGGAAGAGATGGTACTTTATGTACTGAAGAGTCAGAAAGATGCTTCCTTCTCCAAGGGCTAAGATGAACTGAGAGAAAGGTCACGGCGTGAGGGTGGACGTAGGGAGAAGAGAAACCAACCATCTGTAAAACATGGCAGCGCTGCCTACATTGTGATCAGTTGGCAAGTGTGTAGTGGGGGCTGGGGGATCTTGCTTCACCCTGGAAGCTGAACTTGTTGGGTGGAGACTCCCCAAGCGTCCCTCACTCGAGGGATCACTCTGATGCAAATTTGCATGGGGGTGGGGGAAGGGGAGTTGCTCCTGTGTACAGCTGGCTGGAGCCTGAGATGTGGAGAGAGAGGGGGATAAAGGGGGGGCAGCGTGAGGTCCCTGCGAGCAGAAATGGGCCAGGACTCAGCTAAATTTGGGTATACCTGCTCATGTGACCTCATCTTGTACACAGAATCTGATCAGGTCCAGAGATTACATAAATTATACTCTGCACTTCCTCTGGTCATATGAGTATATAACACAGGCAAGCTGTGCCACCATGCACCCACCATGTGGGTTTGGGCATAATCTGACCAAGCCTCAGTTTCTTCATCCGTAAACAGACTTAAACAACTCCTACCTCAAAGGACCGTTGGTAGTATTAAATTCACTAACATTCAGTAATGAGTATGAAAAATGCACAATGCAGAGCAAGAGACTTAGTAAATGGTAGCTTAGTGTCATCTTGTAGTTTGACTTTAGGGGTGCTGGAAATAAGAAATATTATTATTATTATTATTATTTTTAAGATTTTATTTTTTTCCTTTTTCTCTCCAAAGCCCCCTGGTACATAGTTGTATATTCTTAGTTGTGGGTCCTTCTAGTTGTGGCCTGTGGGACGTCGCCTCAGCGTGGCTTGATGAGCAGTGCCATGTCCACGCCCAGGATTCAAACCGCCGAAACACTGGGCCGCCTGCAGCAGAGCGCACGAACTTAACCACTTGGCCACAGGGCCAGGCCCAGAAATATTATTAATTAATAATAATTATTATCAACTGACATTTTGCATAGAACTTTTGCCTTCTACAAAAAACTTTCACATATGTTGTATCAAATAATCCTTTGGTTCTGAGATTTCATTCTTCATTTAAAATTCATACAGTAGTAGAGGCATGCTGATTTTAAAGAGGAAGAAACAAGCAATGGCTCTGATTTACGTCTTTTGAGACCAATTCAGCAGGAAAGACAGCAAGTATTCCTCACAGCCCAGAGTCCAGGCCTGACTCTCACTGGTTAATATGGGGCCACCGTCAGTCCTTGGACTAACCGCTGTGGTGAGGAGAATGGAATGTGCTGATTGGTCCAGAACCAGGTCACATGCTCTGCTCTGGAGCCAGGAGAGGCCTCCACGTCACTGAGGCTGAGAGTGGGGGAGCAGGTTCTCCGGGGAAATCAGAGGACTAATCCTGAAAATAGTGTGACTAGAAGCCAGGTGGCAAAAACTGTAGATGTTCCTGAGAGTCAATGCTCTTCCAGAAGGATGAGGGTGTCTGTCAGATTCTCGATACGTTTTCCTGTTTCTCTAGTATAGGAACATCCTATTAGTGGTCTTTGGATCCCAGCTCCCTGGGTAGGGCCTGGAAAACCTCACAGTTACAGCCACCCGGCATCAGAGAGGTTAAAATGTCAAGAGTATAGTATACAGGGAGATAAAGGACATGGCCTGGGGTCCGTAGCTAACATTTTTGAGGCCATTGTGTGTGCTAGGCTCTGTGCTGAGTGCTTTCCTGGGTTATCCCATTTTATTATCCTCATGGCCACCCCCTCCCCCCGCCCCGCCAGGTAGGGGCATTACTGAGCTCCACATTTCAGGGGAGAAGACTGAGGCTCACAGAGGCTAAGTAATTTTCCCAGGCAAGGACACATGTCAGTCAGTGCCGGATGAAGAACTTGATCTGAATGTTTGGTTTTGAGACTTCCAAAGACTGATCACCCTGGGGAAACTGAGGCAGCATCTGAGAAACATTGGCTGTTGGGGGAGGGAACTGCATTGCTGGTCCAGCCATAGTGGTCCAGTGGCTGAGATTCGGTGATCTCGCTGCCTGGCCCAGGTTTGTTTCCTAGTCAGGGAACCATGCTACCCATCTGTCGGTTGTCACATTCAGTGGCTGCATGTTGCTGTGATGCTGAGAGCTATGCTGCCAGTATTCCAAATACCAGCAGGGTCGCTCATGGTGGACAGGTTTCAGCGGAACTTCCAGACTAAGACAGACTAGGAAGAAGGACCTGGCCACCCACTTCTGAAAAAATGGGCCATGAAAACCTGGCGACTTGCCGTGGAGCACTGTCTGATGTAGTGCCAGAAGGTGAGAGGATGGTGCAAAGACGCCGGGCAGGATTCCGCTCTGCTGTCCCCAGGGCCGCTAGGGGCGAATCAGCTCCACAGCACTAACAACAGCAAACTGTTGGTTTGAAGCAGCCGGCAACAATCTTTATCAGGCAGCGCTTCAGGACAACCAATGACTCCCTTGCAGCAGCCAAGGGAAGGGATTCTGGAAAGTTCATTCAACCCATAGCAAACTCTTTCAAGGTAGAGGGATGGCTAATGATTAACCACCTCCTCCCCACATCACCTCCCACTCTGCGGTAAGGCACAGCCGCGTGTCCTAGCAGACGTCCCCGGCTACACTCAGCCCTCTTACCTCTGGGTGTGCTGGTGGCTAGTGCTCCGTGGTGTCCCTCAGGGCGCACTTGCCTGACATCCCAGCCTCCACAGAAGCCTCCCGTCGCCTCAACCTTCTTTACACTTTTCGCGGCACGTGCTATATAGTGTTGATGTGATATCTGCCTCCCTCGGTGGAATGGAAGCTCCAGAGGAACGGGATTTTCTGGCGCTCAGAATTGTATCCCTAGTACCTGGAACAATACTTGGCCCGTGGTAACTGCTAGTAAATATTTGTTGAACTCATGCCTGTCTCCCAGGCACGGTGCTAAGTTCAATGCGTTATCTCGTTGAATCTTCAAAAGCCTATGATTTGCCCACACTGGGCCCTAAAGCCAATTCCTGAAGATAGTGAAGTAGGTATGTCCCCCATCACCCCTTCCTGCCTCCTCCCAGCAGGACCTGGGTGTGAGAAGCCCTAAGGATACAACCACCAGACTTAACAGGCTGTGAAATTCACCAGGTCGGGTGTTAGGGGGGCTCCACCCCAGCTGCTATTAAAGGCACTCTGCTCCCAGCACCTTCACACCTCCCTTCTACGTGTGAAAGTCCTGTGGGGACAGGACAATCACAGCTCCCAGAACCTTCTTTTCTGAAATTAGTAACAAACCAAAGAGGAGAGAGCCACCCGTGGAAGGGCTGGAGGGACTTGGGCCCCTGCCACCTGTTGACCCTCAGGGGGAGGATGTCAGGACGGTGGAATGGGAGAAGGCTTGTAGGGGAAAAAGGGAAGCTTTTTTTCTTTTTTTGAGGAAGATTAGCCCTGAGCTAACGTCCATGCCCATCTTCCTCTACTTTATACCTGGGACACCTACCACAGCATGGCTTTTGCCAAGTGGTGCCATGACCGCACCCGGGATCCGAACTGGCGAACCCTGGGCCCCGGAAGTGAATGTGTGCACTTAACCACTGTGCCACCGGGCTGGCCCCTCCCCTACTCTTACTGCTGCCCTCCGCTGCCTTGGGGCAGTGAGGCATGGGATGTGGAGGCTGGGATGTCCTCAGGGGCAGTGAGGCCCTTTGCCTGGCCAGAAGTGGCCCCAAGGAGAACTGGAGCGCAGCGCCCAGCTCTCAACAAATGAGGAGCTCTTTCCTAGGCTGAGCCATTCTAGAGAAACAGAAAATCTCACCATGTCACACTCCAAAAGCTAACGGCCCGTCTTCCTACATATAAAACTTTGTGTTTAAAACTTTGGTGGCAAACAGCAGCCTAGGGTAGCTCACAAGAGTTCTGGAGTGAACATAAATGATTCTGGAAGGGCTACACTACGGACCTGCCTTGCAAAGAGCCCCTCTTTCCACTTCCTTCACAGTTTTGACGGCAGTCTCCTTTTCTCTGGCCTGAGCCTCCATTCACTAGTCACTTAAAATAAACTTCCTTTCACTCAAAGTCTACTTGCTTTTTGGTTAATTAACAAGCAGACAACAAATATTTATTAAAGACCTGGATGTGAAGCCATGCCCACAAGAGCGGGCAAGACAGTCAAAACCCAGCCTTCTCAGGGCTTACAATCCAGCGGCGGAATAGTTTATTCAGCCCACGATGCAGGCCTACTTCTGTGTTCTTAGCATATCCTGGTTTAGCCTCTAGTTGTATGTGGCAGAAACACATCCGTAACTTGTTAGAATTATAAAAATGTAACTCCACCATCCAAAGGACTCCCACGCCATACATACTCCCTCGCCCAGCTCTCCTCTCTTCCCATTTAATCCTGGAGGCTGCAAGTGGTGTGCTGTGAACACCATTCCTTAGGAGGGTTTTTTTCTGACTGCTGTGTGGCCACGACTGCAGCCGGCAGACATTCTCGGGGGCCGCCCAGCGCTAGCTGCTCCAAGAGGGTGGAAGCTGGAGGAAAAATCCATCTTCACCCTCGCCCCAGGCTTGCTGTCTGGGCCTCCAGGGGTACAGAGTTGGCAGGTAGGAAGAGGAGGCATCGTCAGCCTCGGTAAAGACCCCGGCTCCTCCTGCAGGGGTGAGCGTCGCTCCGTGAATTTGCTGTGTGGTTTGGACAGGCTCCCGGGTTTTCTGTCTTTTGTTATGATACCATCAGCTGTTCCCTCATAGTTTCAGGGTCTGAACATCACTCTGTTTATCCTCAGCAGCATGAAGCTCTGTGAGTTTGTATACACAAGAGGCCACAAAATGCCTGGAGAAAGAGGAGGGAGGTGAGAGTGAGCAGGCGTTTGCCTAAGTGGCAACTGGATCTAGGAAATTGCTCAGAGGTTCCCAGCCTCGGGATTGGTGCTCCAGGGCCTACGTGGACACAGTGACAGCCTAAAGTGACTCAGGGCTGGTCAAGGGACAAAATCCTGGACATTCAGCATGGAGGACATGAATCTGGCCTCACTTCACCCTTTCACAGCTCGGCAGCCTGAGGTTCAGAGATGGGAGGCAACTTATCCTAGGTCACACAGTCCGTGGAAGAGCTGGTCTGGAATTCAGGATGCTTGTCTCTCAACTCACTGCTCCTCCATCCCCAATGTGTATTTAACCCATCAACAGTAATTTTATTTCATACAGATACATGTCTATGTTTTCATGATCAAAAGTACAAGCAATATTTTTTTGGTGAGAGGTTTAACCATCCCCAGTAGCCTGAAAAGAAAAGTCCACAATGCCTGTCTCACTTCCCTGGAGGGACAGTACATCCCGGGCCCTTCAGAACAAATCTTAATGTGACAAGACCTGAACCTATTGTACTAAATGGTGCTTTAATTCCTGATCCAGCTCTCATGGCTCACACCTTTGTGGGGTATCTGTGTATATCTGCATGGCTGCGCGTGTGCATGCTATAAAAGAATTTTTGTTGCACTGATATCTCAAATGAATTTCTGGAAGAATTCATTTCTTCCGGAAGTGACCATTTCTAGAAGAATCTGTCCTTCCTGAGATGCTTCAGCATTATTCGTTGCTGGTGGTGGTCAGTGTTCCCAGTTCTTGCTTTTCGCATGAGGAGGTGATCCTGGATCAGAAGTACCCAACTTTCTATACCAGAAGTTCAATTATAAAGTGGTTATGGGAACTGGGAATACATTTTCCCATAAAAACAACGTTATATATGACTGCGTGGTTTAGTGAGTCCTTGAAACTTGTTTAACTCCATATATAGTTGAAAGACTGCCCATTTGGAATTAATGCAAGTATGAAACACTGCTTTTTAACCATCAGCGCTTAAATAGAAAAACTATAAAATCAAATATGAATTCCTTTTTAATTATCATGAATGTTGGTGGTAGGAGTGAGCAGTTTTATTCGAAGTGGCGGTAGGTGGAGACTGTGTGAGAATTCTGGATGGTACCTTTAGACGTTCTACAGGCTTTGGGTATTGATGGTCCTGGTTCTTGAGCATGGTTAATTTGACTTTTACACTTATGGCTTTTTCTTCCTTCTCTAAGGCGTCACTAGCCCCACTGTTTAAGATGCTCAGATGTGATCAGAGCTTGGGCTTTTGCTGACAAATGGAATAAATGAAGGACGAGAGAAACAGGGAAACATTTTCCCTGCTGAGATTGCTAAGTAGACGTTGGAAGAAAGTGGACAAAGAACCTGCCTGTGTATGTGAGCAGGGATGCCCTGGGGGGTGTGGGTCCCCTGGGGGGAGGAAGGGAGCAGGAGAGGGCTGATACGCCCATGCGCACGCTCAAGCCCAGTGGTCAGTGGTCATCACTAATAGCCCAGGGCCTGTGGCTGATGTGAGAGTCCACCCAAATCAGCATGTCAGCACCTTCCAGCAGCCTAACCCCATGCGATTCCATGAAAGAAACATCCTGCTAACCAGCAGGAGTGATCTGCTTGCCCTGATGCCCTCCTGAAACTTGGATCCAGCCAGAGCTCCAGAACAACTCCATAGACATGAGTTCCGGAAGCCCCTGGGGAATCTGGTCAACCCCATTCATTAGGGGAGTGGGAAGAGGATAGGGGAGTAGGTGGATGGAGGGATTGGAGAGCACCCCAATGGGAAGATAAGGGGATCTGGGGAAAAAGAGGAGAACTTAGAAAATTTCGAGAAGGGCATAAGGTCCACTTGTCTAAAGATAGTACTGCCTGTGAGCAAGCTCTCCTGAGATGGGCCCAACTAGGCCTTGAATGGGAAAGCGGGAAAAGGAGAGAACTTGTCATTGCAAGTGTTCCCTGTGGGAGAAGAAACGGTATGGTGGGGATGGAGTGTGGTCACTTCCCTGCACGTCCACCAGGGACGTTGCCCTAACCCCTGGCTTGGCTCAAGTTAAAGCAAATACAGTGATGTTGACCTATCGTCACAGGCGCTGGTTAGGGAGGATGCAGCCGTAACCTCATTGTGCTCACGATGCTTCCACACGCTTGGTTAGGAGAAATAAAGGTTGACGAGGATTGGCTAAAAGTTCTACGGTCTATCCATTCTCCTAGTTCTTAAAATCTATCTTTGACTCACACCAGCTGTGGATCTGAACCACGTGTTTTTGGTCTCCAGTGGAGATGCTCTTAACAAACTCAGCTTTGTTAAGAAGCCATCAGCCTACATTGAAGGATATTTTAAGAGACAAAATTATGGAACTCCTCGTCGTATTTATGGTGAGAATATTGGTTTTCTTTATGAGGATCTGTGGAAGGAATTTCTCTTAGGTCTTCACTCCAGGAATAGTTATTTTTCTCCCAAACACCTGGCTTTTATTTTATGGATACTGTAAATCATATAACTGACCATGTCTCCCTTCTTTTTGCTTATATTCAAATGTGAAGCAACCTTGAGCAAGTGTACAGACTCTTACAACATGCAGAACCGAAATTTCACCCTTAGCATTTTCATCTTATTTTTTCCTTTCATTTTCCCTTTTTCTTTATTTCCTTATTTACCTATTGTTTTACTTTCATTATAGTGTGTGTATTTTTTTTAAATGATCTTAAATTACTTTGGGAACGAGGTGGTTAAATAAACACAAAGGTGGCGAAGGGGTGGCAGCTCGCGCGAGCCCATGGGCTGACTGTGTTGGGTAGCCTGAACAACAAGCTATTCATAAGGACAGGAAATTTGCAAGACTGATGTTAGAAACTCTGGAAGTACCTGCACTATTTATAGTTGCATTTTAAAACAAATTCTTGAATCTGAGCAGTGAATATGTGCCATTCTAACTGGAAAGGTAATTATTAAATTCCTTAGTAGTCCATTTGGCCAAGGTATAGAACTACCTCTGCACTCAGGGGAGCAAGGGGCTGGAGATTTCTTTCATCTAAGCAATGCTGTTTTCTTTTTAAGGTATGTAATTCTAAGATACATAATTCCATGTATGTATGCATTCAAGGATCAAAGTCCAAATACTTAATCAAAACCACTGATTTTGCAAATCCTCAGCCAATCTTGGACTAGATTTGCAACCACCAAGTATTGAAGAAAGCAAAGTGAAATGGAACCAGGTCCTTACAAAATACATAGTGCATTGAACATATTTTTTCCATAGTTATCACTCAACAGTGAACACTGTTGCTCTTCAAATTATCCCTTTCTTCCTAACTGGGAAAAGAAACAATCTGAGGCTAGAAATGGCTTAAATGGGGCAAAGAAGGGTGTTGATTTTCTAAATATCTGTCTCAGTCTAAGCACTCCTTCTGTTTCTCCTGTGTCATCTGGTCTCAAGAGGAAACAGCAGTGAGCCTCCCTATTCCCAGAGGACACAAGTATTGGACCAGCTCAGCATTCCTGGGGGTGGGCAAAGTACAGGTGCGATTGATGGAAGTGATTCAGTCTTCCTGGGCCTGCTTCCTCCAGGACGAACCGGAGGCCAGACTGGGAAGAAGGAAAAGATTGGTCCTCGTTCCTTTGGCCTCTTTTCCATTGGGAGTGATTCTGACTCTCACCTGCTTAGAAGTGAGGATGCCAATTTTCTGTTACAAATTTCTGTTACAGATTTTCTGTTACAAATATTAACAGTGCAGAAAATTGGCCCAGAGTACGGAGAGTTTGAAAAGGAGAGAATCAAGCCTATTGTATGCTTAAAGAAAGGACTTTGAAAAAAATCACAACTTGTAAATTTTAGAAGACTATCTTCTTTCCAATTTTCCCTTTATGAGATATAGACAAAATAAATAGTCGTTTGTATACATTTGCCTTAAAAAAAGAGCTCCTCAGGAATGCAGATTGGTTATTTCCAAGCGGTCAGATTCACAGGGGATTGTTTTGCTCTTATTTGGCTCTATGGTCCAATTTCCCACAATGGGTGTGAAGGACCATAGGGTGGGACGCTAAGTTGGGGTCAGGTTCTAAAGATGGTATGTAAAGAAAAAAATCATGTCTAGTAAAATGACCGCTCGAAGATAACTTCCCTATTGAAATAGGATATACGTGGCTTTGTGTATCACAAAGTAGTTGCTTTCCGTTGAGGGGCCACGATGCATGAAAAGATACACATCTTTGTACACCAGAATCCACTTATTGTGCCGAGTGGTACTAAGCTTTGTGGGAAAGAAATCAGCTGCTGACGGAATATCTGCCATCTGGTTCTTCATTCTGTGGAGCCTACAGTCACTGAGTGGAATGGCCTGAGGAAGCATCTCCACTCTTCCAATTGCCTCCTCTCCCTCTCGCTTTCTCTCTCCATCTCTCTCCCCAGGATCCGGTGTCTTAAAGCCGGGTTTGCAAGGCAAGCCATTACATTAACTTCGATTGCATATAGTAGATCAATAAAATTAGCATTTTATTCCAAGGTGAATTTATTTGATTAATTAAATTTAATTTATTTAATTCTAAGGTGAATATATTCCCATTTCACATAAGATTAAGGAAGGCTTCAGGTATGAGGTGGCAGGAACGGGGTAGGTCTGGGTTTAAAAGCAGAGCCTTTTAGCAGGCCATGAGGGTGCCCGCCCGCATTTGCTTGGAAACCCAACCTGGAAGCCGTAGGCTGCTGCAGCAAGAGTGGTCTGTGAGGCTGACTCTTAACTAGGGGTCATTTTCCTATTTGGGGTCCTGCTCGGTTAGGTGCAGGGGGCAGGAGGAGAGAGAATTTGGAAGGATGGAGTGGAATCATTTTTATTTCCCCCTCTCCCTCACTCTCACATCCCCAAATAGAGACAGGTCCCCACAAGACTGGTATCCACTGGGAGATGTCTGGGGTCCCAGGCAGAGGGAATACGGACCCAACACATACTTACTGAGCACCCATTACTCATTGACTCATTCGTTCATTACTCACTCAGGACTCATTGTCCAGTCCCGCTGATCATGCGGGGCAGGACAGTGGAGTGAAGACCTGGGTTTTGGAGTCAGAGAGAGCTGGGTTCAAAGCCCACTTCTGGCACAACCTTGGACAAGTCATTCAGCCTTTTTGAGCCTCAAGCAAGTGACTGAATCATTCTGTAAACAGGAATAATACTTACTGAGCACCTACTATGTGCAAAGGACAGGGGATAGATACTGAGCATCATTCTCTGCCCGGGAACCATATAAACTACAGGAAAGGCTGACGTTCCTGTTTGTAAGTACAAACGGTAGTAAGTTCTCCAAAGGGAAATCGAAGGATCCTGTGAGACCGTAGAGCCGAGGTTCCGATTTGGGTCATCTTGGGGAGAGGGCTTTGAGAGCAGGGCTTTCGGAAGAGCTGCTTTAGGTGGAGAACTGTGGGATGAGAAGGTGCTGGCCAGACCACGAGTGTGGGCGAGAGCCTGCTGGCAGAGGGGAGAGCATTTGTCCCACCTCCAGCTGAAGAGACTCCCCCGTCCCACTCCCCCCAGAGCAGAGGAAGCCCTTCTCAGCTAAAAATAACCTTTCCAAGGAAAATTCTATCACCGCCCAGAGCCCCCCAGAGAGAGGATTGCGTGTCTCGAACCCCCGCGCCCCACCCCACAGGATGTGTGGGCTTGGTGGTCCTCAAGCTGCGGCCCCCGACCTTCCTGGATAATTCCGCCTCCCTGAGAGCATGTCTCCAGCGAGGCTGGGCTCCCTAGCTGGGCGCCCGCCAGTCAGTCTGGCCAGTGAAGGAACTATTTTGGGAATTTTTATGATGGAACAATATTTTTTTGGTAAATAAACGGAAAGCTGTTAAACACGGACGCTCACCCCCTAGCTCCTGGTTCACCTTTCTCCACACGGTGGTGTCACAGAGGCAGCACTGTCCAGTGGGGAGAATGTCCCCAGGGCTACTCACCTTTAATGCACACCCCATCATTTCTCTCAGGGTGAACATCAATGGAAACCGGGGAGACTGCCTCCTCCCCACGCTCTGTCTTGGGTTCCTTGAAAACAAAAGCCCTTGGAGCAGCCTGAGGTAGTGGGGGCCAGGCCCAGCCTGCTTAACCCCTCAGGGCTTAGGGATGGCCTGGACTTGGAATGCTAGTGCTGGAAGGGACCTAAGAGAACATCTGCTACCCCTCTTTCTGTCTCCTTTAACAGGTGAGGGAACCAAGGCCCAGAGAGGGGCAGCCCCTTTCCCAAGGGCACAGAGCACATCAATTGCAATTGAGGTTGGAATCCCAGACCCCGGCCTCCTAGTCCTGTTTTCTTTCTTCAGGAACAATAAGCCAGACCAGGGGGCAGGAAAAGGAAGGAGTAGACTCCAAGGCTGGAATTTTGCAGAGAGGCCACAAACTACGCACTCACGGTAAATCACGAATGTACTCAGTTCCTAACACTGGCCCCGCCCTCAGCCTCACCTGGGAGAAGACTCCTCTTACCTCCGAGGACCACTCCTTTCTCCTGGCCCTGACCTGACCTGGCTGGCCTCTCCGGGTTGACTGCCTTGGCCTATGGTGGCAGTCACCTCTGATTGGCTGCCGTGGCGGCTGGGACTCCCTTACCAAGGTCCCCTCTCCTCTGTGCTGGGCGACCACACTTGCCCAAGCCTCATTCCTCCAGCAGTTCCATCATCTCTTCTTCCGCCTAGTGGCTCCCCAGCATCCACGGCTTCCTGGGTCTCATTTTCTCAGACCAGGTCATTTTCTAATGTTTGAGCTCAGAGAAAAATAATTAGGAGGGCCCCCAACTGAAAATAGGATCAATGTCTTGCCTTCCCCCTACCGACAGAGCCAGGAAGCTACTATATTATTATAGTAATAACAGCTGCTTCTTATTGAGCCTCCACTGGGCCCTAGAGATATCTTTTCATTACATACGCACAACAGCCAAGCATGGTAGGGATCGTTTGTCCCACTTTACAGATGAAGATACCGAGGGCCAGAGAAGCCCAAGATCATGTGACCAATAAGCAAGTAATGGAGCCGGATTCATTCCAGCTCTGTTTGGCTCTAATCCCACAGCTCTCCTCACCAGGCCGCCTCCAGGTACGAGACAAAGAGAGTCTGGCCAGTACAGTGGCAGAAACGTATAGCGAAAGGGACTTCGTTTTCAAGCTCTAAGAGATCAAACACTGAGGTTGAAGGGAATGGACAAATAGAACATGTCACCTAAGTCTTGAGTCTTGTATTGGTCAGGAGTCTTCCATTTTCAAGCGATAGAAACCCAACTCAATTTAGCTTAAGTGAAAGAGAGCTTACCTTCATGTACGTGCCGGGGAAGTCCAGGGTTACAGCTGGCTTTAGGAACAGCTTGATCCAGGGCAGTCGTTCTCTCTTTTCTCCTCTTGACTCTGCTTGGCTTATTCTTCAGACAGATTTCTCCACATGGTGGTATCAGTGGCTGCTGGAGATCCAGAATTATACCCTCTCAGAAGAAAGGGACAATTTTCTTTCATAGCTTTGGCGAGAAAATCCCAGAAGGACTCCAATTGGCCGGTTTAGGTCATGCGCTCATCTCTGAGCCACTCATTGTGGCCAGCGGATGGAGGATCCAAGCCCGGGGACATATGCCACATAGACGGGCACAGGGAAAGGGAGCTTTGGTATCTGATGAAGGGGAGACAAGGAAAACCAGAAACAAGATACTCTCGGGCTTGGAGACTGGCAGAATGTCGGCACCACAGACGATCAGAGGGAACAATTAGGAGGAAGGGTTACTTAGGCACAAGAATACTAGTTATAACATGGTAAAAAGCAACGTTTATTACTTTACAGTTTACAAAGCCCTTTCACATACCTGGTTTAATCCTCTTCTAACCCTGAAAGGCAGGCAGAACAGGTGTTGTTACTGACCTCATTTTCTAGACGAGGGGACAGGTTTGGAGAGGATAAATAATGTGCTCATGGCTGGCAGGTGACAGGTCTGGGACTTAGATGGTGAGCTCACTTACCTTCTCTGAATCCCAGTTCAGGAGAGAGGACACACTGAGTGTGAAGGGCCTGGTGTCCTGAAGGCAGATGCTGCTCTCAAGGTGACAGGCACACCTGAGTATGTCACTTTGGGGTCATTTAGCTTTGGTCCCCTGATAGGCATTATATGCCACGTGGGCAGGAATCTCATCTGTCTAGTTCACTGCTGTACCTTGTGCCAAGCTCTGCACTTGGCACACAGGAGGCCCTGTATACAAAGTAACCCAGGAGTGCCCTATTGAAAGGCTGAGTCCTTGCTGGGCGATGGAGGCTGGGGACCAGAACAGCAGGCCAAGGAGGACCCTTGGGGAGTGAGTATGGGAGAGAAAAGGAGGGAAGCCCAGAGTGCAGCCTGGTTCGCCCAAGCTCCAGAGAAACTTTGCCAAATGGACCACAAGCCTTCGAATCTGCTGGGCAGACCAAGCTGGACATACAGGATCAATGGACTCTGAAATTCCTGTTGGCACCACTGGACTGCGTTGGCATCAGGTGAGTTGTGCCTTCTGGGGCCTGTCTTTGCTGTGCCTGATTGAATCTCTCTTTAATTAAGTTCAAGTTAAGTGCGTCAAAATGCATTTATTGAGCACCAATTATATGCCAGGCATTCTGCATATATTGTACAGCAGGCGTATAGTGATACGTAAGACACAGTTTCTGCCATTTTCAGGGTCATTCATTCATTTAACCCTCATTACTTCCCAGGTACTGTGTTAAGCACTGGGTGTACAAGAATTGGTAAACTTTTTATTCTAGGTTTGGTGGAGTGACACATTTATGCCCAACTGTTCATAACGTATACAGTGTGGTTAGTGATCTGAACCAACAAATGTGTTTTGAGATTGCAGAGATAAAGGTGACTAATTTTCGTTTGGGAGATTCAGGGAACTCTTGATAAGGACATGTTATCTGAGCTAGACTAGCAGAGTGAAGGAACAAGGTAAACACGTGGTGTGCTCCGAGATGAACGGTGAGCCGTTTGCGGTAGGGAGAGTCAGTGCACAGGGGGAGGTGGTGGGAAATGGAAGATGGGAAGGAGGCTGAACTTGAGGACCAGTCCAGGGGTTTTCACTTTATCCTTCGATGCCGTGGTCCCTTGGAAGGGGACACTTGCCTGGTAAATGTGTCTATGTTTTGCCGTTTGCTCATCTGTTGGTTTCACACTTTGTTCTCTGGTCAGCATCTCCTCTGCATGTTTGGCCTCGTTGCCTCTTAACATGTCAGCTCCCAGTGGGCAAGTACGGATCATAACCAGGTCCCCTGGCACTGCCGTGGTCCAGGTGTATCAAATGGAGAGGCTGGCCACAAGCTCTACTGAGTGACTAGGGGGCAAACTCCAGGACTATCAGAACGACTGAATCTGAGCTCTCCCTGACTTCCCTCCTTTACCCCTGTGTGGTTGCCCATGCTGTATGTGTAGGAGTGTGCTGGCTGTCCGCTGATTTCCATTTCCCCTCATTCGATAATAGAGCTCCTGAGTTTGAGCTGGGCACAAGGCCACCCAGCTCCCTTGCTGCTTGCTATGTCCATACGCCTATGTTCCAGCCACTGGGAATGTGAGTAGAATTGATCCACATTTGGGCTGGCCCTAAAAGGAATGCATGACCACTCCCTGGCCCTTTCCCTCTTCCTACAGCAGGGGGTAAGGACCACTGGAGAAGCCATCTTGGACACAGCAGTGGAAGCTGTGTATTGAGGATGGCTGAGTTGCCCTCATGGCCTGGACCACCTATCTGTGAGCTGGTATATTTTTAAGCCTTTTTTTTTTTTTTTTTTTGAGGAAGATTAGCCCTGAGCTAACTACTGCCAATCCTCCTCTTTTTGCTTAGGAGGACTGGCCCTGAGCTAACATCCATGCCCATCGTCCTCTACTTTATACGTGGGGATGCCTACCACAGCACGGCTTTTGCCAAGTGGTGCCATGTCCACACCCGGGATCTGAACCAGCAAACCCCGGGCCACAGAGAAGTAGAACGTGCGAACTTAACCGCTGCGCCACCGGGCCGGCCCCTTAAGCCTTTTTACTACAGCAGCTTAGTCTGAGCCTAAATCTGTTTAGTAGCAGAAACCTTGGACAACTAGTTCTTTGTCCCATGGTCTTGGACAAGCCACCTTATCTTTCTAGGCCTCAGTTGCCGTATCTGTCAGATGGAATACTAATAACTCTTTCTTTGCTCCATGGGAGGCCCCTAAGAGCTGCAGATGTAGCTGTGATTTGCAAGCACAGAGAGCAGAGCAGAGGAGCATGGGGAGCATCTCCAGGGTGAGTGAGAGATAGTCTCTGATCCTGGCTTATCATTCAGCCACTTCCTCTTTAGGAGTTTTTGAGTGGCTCAGTTAAACAGCTGGTCCAGCTCATCAGAGCCAAAGAGCGCCCTGTGGGTGTTCACCAACTGCCCAGAATAATTCTCCTCAACCTTTAAAGTGCTCAGAAAACACAAAGTTTGTCTTGGCTGTGATGGGCCAGACCTAAGGAAGGGATCTGGGTCGAAAGCTTTTCCCCAATTGTAAGTAATGGAACGTGCTGCACCCCGTTGAACCTCATTAAAATGCCACAGCGGATGGAGTGTTTATGTTTCATGTTCATGATGTTTGAATGTTTAAATTCACATGAAAAACGTAAGCACGAGGATGAAATCACTAGCAGGGTCTGGGCCACTATTTCGGGACGAAGCGCATTCGATGGTGACAGCAGTGTTGACAGAACACACTCACTCTGAAGTATCCGGAGGGCCCCAGCTCAGATGGGACCCAGGCGTCCCACTCCACTAACCCCCCCATTAACACAATTTGCCTTTTTTCATGTAACCCAATGCTGGGTACTGGTCCTTGTTCAACGCCCACCTGGTTGATTTATGATAAATGAAAGAGAGAGTCTGTGTGATTTGGAAGAGGCAGGCAAAAAGCAGAGTGTAGGGGTGTACTGGGGAAATTGAATGAAAAAGGAAGATGCGCAGGAAAGAAATAAGACAACGTATTAGAAAAATTGGAAACAAATTCCTTACATACCTCACAGTAGGAGAATAGTAAAACAAATTATGGCCTGATCACTCATTCCATTCATTGAAAAAAAAGTATTAATTGTCCACTGTGTACCAGGGTCCCGCCTTAGTGGTTCTGGGACAAAATTTCTGACCTCATATTATGCGGCTATTTAAAATGATAGCTATGAAACCTAGGTAACAACATAGAAAACGCTTATAATATAAATTTAGCAGAAGACGTAAGGCTCAAAATTTACATACAATGCGATGACAACTGGATTAAACAAATAGACGCGGAGGAGAATAAGTGAGAGAAAATGTGGCGAAGAAGTAATGATCACATTAGGGTGTTGGAGTTATGGCCAACTTTTCTTTCTTTTTCTAACTTTCCGTACTGTAGTTGTATCCCACTCATAATTCTAAAAGCGAAAAGTTTTTTTAAAAATGAGAAGGGACATCATCTGAAAACTGACCCTCTTCCCTTAACCACCCCGTCCAGCCAGCCTGTGAGGGGTACTTCACCCTGGACAAGCCCGTCTTCCTGTGCCAACATGACCGTTGACATTCTCCAGGGGTCAGGCCCTGCTGCTAGGAGTCTGAATCACAGATGTTAAAGTTCGGGAGGGGCCTGGATCTGCAAAAGGGCACCCTTATTCTCGGTGATGGCCAACCCAGCAGCTCTCCGGTGGAAATGGAGAGGCCCCCAATCCAGCACAGTGTGGGGGCTGGTATTTCCCTTGACTCTCCGGGCCTGGGCGTCCATCCATTGGGGGCACGAGATGAAGGAATTGGCCAGCTTCCTGCCTTCAGAATGGATGGGCCAGGCACCGCATGCCAAGCCAAGGCCAGGCACTTGCAGCTGTGCCTGCCTCCCCTGGAGAGGGCGAAGGTTCTGTCTGCTGTCTCCAAATGGGCCTGCCTTGGGCGAGACTCTGGGATGCGGCTTTGGAATCAGACAGACTCGAATTTTTAAAAACTTTACAAATATTTAATCGAAGAACTACACGCACCTGGTTAGAAAAATAGAATGGCACAGAAGGGCTTATAGTTAAAAACAGACCTCCATTCCCTTGCTCCCTGGATGCAGTCTTGTCTCTTGGAGGCAATGGCCTTTAACTGTTTCAATTTTCAGTTCTGCCAGTTTACCTTCCTGTCACTAAGTCATGTGCTAAGACCGCTGTGTCCTGGTGGATCCTCTGAGGACATTAACTACTCTCTACCTGCTCTGATAAAAAAAATCCGTACTCTTGGGTAGACACCGGGAAGCCCCATCCAGAACCTCCCTTCAAAAATGGACGTGCTGCCCAACGGCAGGGAGTGTGGTCAGCAGACAGCTGCCAGCTGCCAGCTCCTTCAGGGGCAGTCTCGCCCCAGGTCATGCCCTCTCTGAGGCAGCCTGCATCCAGAGACTGAGCGCGGTGAGGGAGTGAGGCCAGGCTGTTTTCGTCCAACGTGGGGCTCTCACGGCGCATACACACTCCAGTGCCCTGTGCTGGGTCGGCGGAGGCCTCATAGGGTCTGCAGCACAGTCTGACTTCTCCCTCTGCCTAACCTGCTTCCTTCCTCTTCTTCTCACAGGTGTCCATCCTAAACAAATCACGTGCCCCAAACTGTCTCAGTGTCTGCTTCCGGGGAACCCACCCTGTAACGATCACCCTTGTCCCTCTTGCAGTTTTTCAGAGCATACCAATTTGTACTGTGTCAACTCAACCAAATGGGAGCTACCTTTCCCCAGATTCCCTGCCCAGTGTGGTTCCAAGCTAGAGTTAGCCATGGGAGACACCTGTGCAAATTCGGAAGGCTGAAGGGAAGCAACAACCATTTTTACTCTCTGGAGGTTGGCGTGGGGCCAGGCAATGCTGCAGCTTGCGTACTGTCACCACACGGGGCTCACCTTGTCAGCGTGTTGCCAGGGCTCCTCCAGCTCCTTCCAGTTCTCCTCCTTTCAGCTCTTTTGTGTCCTGGACCACAGGTATATGAAGCTCCATGATGGGGGCATCCGCTTATCATGAAGGTCCCCCACATCGTGGAAACTGGAGGTGGAGAGAGACAGACGCAGATTTCAGGTTGCCCTTGTGGCTTCCAGGTTGTTCTTCCTCTTTCTCACTTCCATCTTTTCTTCTTGACAGCTGGTTCTGCTGACCTCAGGCCCAACACTAGACAGTGGTGGCCGTCTTAGAATAGATGGTTTAACCAAGTTCCATGACTGTGTAAAGTCTAATCCACACAACAGTTCTTCTTTTCTTGAATTCTGATACAGTCACTATTTTTGGTTCCTTTATGGATAACTTTGTTTCATCAGCTCTCAACCGTACTTGACTCTTTACCCTATAAGGTAGGATATTAGCATCACTATCCTTGTCTTCCCATGCTTTCTTCCTCTCTTACCTCTTCTAGCAGCTATTTTTTAATTTTTGCATTTTCAACGGTGGTAACATTATATCCTGTCCTAAAATCATAGTGGATTTTTGCTTTCTTTGTTCGTGGTACATTCTAAAAGTTGAAGACCAATAAGCAGCAACTGGAGTAGTGTATTTTGTGTGAGTAAATGGGTGTAGGGACTGGTGATGGTCTATGATCACGTTTTTCTCTCTATATGTCCAAGGGCAAACACCTGTGTCATTCAAAGGACGATATTCTTAGCTCCAAGATCAAATAGATTTTCTTGTTTTACATGCCACCATTTGCTCCAATGCATCTTACCTCTTACACAGTTTGGTTCTTGGACCCTGACTTTCTTGTTTAGTGGTTTGTTTTTCCCAGAGTTTGTGATTGCTTCCTTTTTTCTGTTTGGGCAAAGAAAGCTAGGTCTTTGCCATCATGTCCCAGTTATCATCTAGCTTTCACTCATTTTATGTGTTTCTTGGAATCCATTATATTCTTTTAAAAGAATTTCTCCTTGAGACCCACTGACATTTTATTGAACACCAATTTCTTTTTTTTCTTCTTCTTCTCCCCAGAGCTCCCCTTACATAGTTGTATATTCCAGTTGTAGGTCCTTCTGGTTGTGCTATGTGAGACGCCGCCTCAGCATGGCCCGATGAGCAGTGCCACGTCCGTGAACACCAATTTCTTTTGAGGCTTGCTAAACAGCTATCATTCTGGGATTTCTTTTCATAGGACTCCTGGGTTAATCCCACCATTTCGTGTATTCCCACATTATCCTTTTGTTCCCTTGATGTTCAGTCCAGTCTTGCTGGAGTACATTCTTCTTTAGCTTATCCAGGAGGCATGCACAAGAAGGAAATATCAAGTACTTAGATGAGGCTTTAGCTGTGTGGCTTGGGCAAGTTCCTAATCTCTTTGTACTTCAATTTCCTCAAATATAACATGGGGATTATGTCACCTACCTCACGGGGTCACTGTAAGGATTATATGTGAAAACATTGGTAGAGTGCCTGGTCCTTGGTGCTGAGCAAATTTTGGTTTATTTTCCTAATTAAGCCACTTCTTTTGCTAGGAGATCTTAAAACACTTCCATTGCCTATGGAATAAAGCCTAAATTCTTTGGCATGGCCCAAGGACCTTCATAATTGGATCCTAAGTGACCTTTTCAAATTTATTTCCTGTTACTCATTTGTGTACCATGGACCCTGAGAAGCTCTTCTCCCAGCACACCTGTGTCTCCCAGCCATCAGGCCTTGACTCTCTCTGATCCTTCCACCTGGAAAGACTTTTCTATAACGTCTGTGTGTCCAAACCCATTTATCTTCTGAAGCGCTCCCTCCATCATACACCCTTCCCTGGTCTCTAGCTATAAGCAATCCTGATCTCTCCTCTGGTTTTCACCTCTTTCTACCAGGTATTAGGATTGTTATGGTCGCACACTTGGCTGGCCACCTGTGGATGGACCAAACTCTTTCAATGCTTCTCTGCAGCTGGGGCAGCCACAGTGTTGAATGATCCCTTTTTTGCAGGCTGGGCGGAATCCAGGATGCCTCCAAGCAACGATTTCAAAGAGCCAAGAAACTACTACTTCCTTCCTCTCTCCTGCCAGGGCAGCTTTCCTCCCCAATAAACAGCCCTCCTGCACTCCCAGCCCACGGGAGGGCCAATTTCACTTTTGGGGAAGTCACCTGTGAAAGGACTCTGCCATCAAAAATCTCTTCCACTGGGATTTAGTTAAAGGAACAAAATGCACATTCCCCTGGAGGGGTATCACATAATAATGTAATAATAATAACATTATTATTATTATTAACAACACTAGCATTCATTCACTCACTCACCCAAACATATTGATGACTCTGGTGTGCCAGTCACTGTGGAGGGCCTGGGGACACAGAGAGGAAAGACGTAATCCCTGTCCACAGGGAGATCACAACTAGCTCCCATTGATTTACAGATCACTTTCCAACCACTAGGTCCAGCTGAGAGCAGGCTGCTGGAGCAGCTGAGGGCAGGCAGAACAAGAGTTTGGGTGTGTGGGATGGGATTCTGCAGGAGGCGACTGTGAAGGCCCTGGGGCCTGGATGGAAGAGGATCCACAGAGCAGTGGAGTACCTGAGACAGGCTTTTCTCTATCTCACAATTTAGCCCTCAGGTAGAATGGAGCCCGATTGGCCGGTAGGCTGGGAAGAAGGTGGGGGATGGGGTGGAAGGGAAGAGGATGCAGCAGTTCCACCCATTCCATTCACCTGCCATACTCTGCCCTGACCCAGGGGAGACCCTGGATGGCTCTTTGGAATGTTACTTGTGAGGGAACCACAGGGAAAAGAAAATTCCTTAGCTCACCCAACCACATTCCCAGCCATTTTCAGAATAGGCATGGGAGGCATGGCAGAAGAAGGGAGGCCCAAGCTGGTGCTCACCCCAGGTCCTGCTCTTCAGAGCCAGGCCAGACAGAGTCACCCAGACCTGGATCGATGCAGGGGGCATCCAGCCCTGGAGGTGCAGTGGCTTGGAGCTGTGTGTTTCTGAGCAGACGTTGTGGCCTATTAAAGGTTGAATTCCTCTGGTGGTTACATCCTGGACTGGCTGCCCCACAGCGGACAAAGCTCTTTTTGTAGCCAATGGGACCAAGGGAAGGGAGAATCTGAGTTCTTAATGTAGCCAAACAACTTCCAGCTTCTAGCAATAAATTTCTCCCTTGACCTTTCGAAAACAAAGCTTTGCTAATGTGGAAGTGTGGGGTTGCGGGAGCTGGCTGAGGCCGAGCAGCGCCCAGAGGCCCAGGTTCTCCTTGCCTTTGGCCAGAGCCAGCTCTGGGGCAAATTAGGGCTCGGGCTGTGGGGTCTTAGGACTGCAGCCTTCTCATTGGGCTTTTGTGCTCTCAGTCCTATCCCAGAGGAGGTCTGTCTGGGGAGCTCCCCAACGCCCAAATCAAAGACTACAGGTTCCTGTAGCTGGAGGGGTCTTCAGAGATAGCCAATCCAACTCTTTTATTTCATGAAAGTGGGGGGCAAGGGAGGATATTGGGTCTCTGTTGTCGACAGAGATAGCAACTAGGCTGGGGCTAGACTCCACTTCAAGAGATCCTTTTGCTTATATGACGCATGACTTTTCTTCTGGAAGTGTGTATACTTCAACAAAAAGGACAAAAAGAAGAGGGCAGTTAGCTCTGAAGAACCAATGATGATGGTGGAAGCAAAAACAAAGCGATTGGCCCACAGGCCAGGGGAAGTCCTGGTTTACCCACATCACACTGTAGACCGCAGTATGGAGACCAGGGAACCTGTGGTGTAATTCCAGTCGGAGGCCGAGGGCCTGAGAACCATGGGACCAGTGTTGTAAATCTCAGTCCTAGGGCAGGAGACCAACTTTCCAGTTCAAGCAGACAGGCAGGAAGAAAAGAGGCATGTTCCTCTTTCCTCTGCCTTTCGTTCTTTTCAGGCCCTCAACAGATTGGACGATGCCCACCCACACTGGGGAGAGCCATCTACTTGACTGGGTCCACCAACTCAAATGCTAATCTCATGCGGAAACACCCTCACAGACATGCCCAGAAATAATGTTTAACCAGCTCTCTGGGCGTTGTGTGGCCCAGTCAGGTTGACATATAAAATGAATCACCACAATGTCCTTGCTTTTCACCAGTCTCATAAGTTAGCTTTTTTTTTTTTCTGGATCTCAGATTTGAAAAGTAATCAGTCACAGCTCCTATACCTTCCACACATACCTGGGGCTTCCCAGAGATGCAAGGACCGCTTGGGGGGGAGCAAAAACCATGCAGCATTTATGATGCAATTATTGTTACAAATACCCCTTAGAAAGTGAAGACTGTCTTAAACCACAGCCAGGTGTTCTGTTGCCGTGACAGCAAGGATAGCTTTGGGGGAATAAATTGATGAATCATTTCAGGGTCTCAGGTACATTGGGGGGGGGGGCAATATACTCAAGTGGTTTAGAAGATAATTAATGGAGCCAGACGTAGACCTGGCTTCAAATCTCAGCTCTGCCTTGATTTACTGGCTCTGTGACCTGTGGACAGTTACTTGACCAACTTGTGCACCAGTTTCCCCATCTGTAAAATGGGGATAATATTCGGATTACCAGGGAGGATTAAATGAATTAATACATATGAAGGAGCTCGACCAGTGTCTGGCATACAGTAAATGCTCAATATGTGTTAGTTATTATTATTATTGGAGGAATAAGTGAAAACAATAAGCATTTGTTGAGTGTTTGGGTGAGGCATCATGGACGCCAGGAGCTTTGGGAGATACAAGGGTTAAGAAGAAGACCTGGGCTCTGCTCTCGAGGTGCTCTCAGTCTACAAGAAGAGGAAAGACACTAACACGTCAAAGTGAGGAATGCCATGCAGGTGGGGCCAATGAAAAAATCTGAGTTTTGAGAAAGGGGATGGGATCCCAGAAGGCAAAGAGCAGAGTCAGCGTGGAACCTGAACATGCTGAGCTCTCAGAGGTGGGAAAATTACCTTGAGGAATTTGGGGCAGTTGGGAAGTGAAAGTTATTTCAGGTTAGAGGTCAAGTGTGCGTGTGTGTGTGTGTGTGTGTGTGTGTGTACACCCACTCACAAAAAGAAAGGCCAATTTTTTTTTAAGAAAAGAGAGAAAGGAACTTCGCCAACACCTCCCTGTAACCTCATTCCGCTAGGTAGTTTCATGAATTCATTAGCACATCAGCTATGGCAGCTGTGTTTCAGCAGCCCCAGCTCCCAGGATGCCTGCGGGAATTCTGAGAGGCCAGCTTTACCTGTCAGGGAGAGAAGGAGCCAAGCAGAGATTTCCAGGTCAGAGCAGAGCTGGGCACCTATCCCCCAGGGAGTGAACTGGGGACCCAACCTCCTGACACCAGGACGAGTATGGCCCAGGGGCCATTTACCTGAAGGCTGATTTATGTATACACTTCTAAAGTATAGTTTCTTAAATAATAACTAAGAAAAAGAAAGGAAGACTCCAACCTGATTTAGAATCTCTTCATGCAGTCATTTTGAGCCTGCGTGGTAAGACCTCAGCTATTTGGAACCCCAGAGGGATCAGTTGCTCTAAAGGGTTACAACTTAGGTGCCCAAACTTAAATAATTTGGATGGGCTTAAAAAGAATGTATACATCCTTCTTTGCTTTGTTTAGTAGAGTAGTTGGAATATGATCTAGCCTTTTTTGATGCCTGAGGGTGCCAGTCCTAGAACTCTGTTGCCCTTATGATCTTATGTATAGGGTGACTTGACTCTACACTAAGTAGGCCCAGACTACTATGTATTTTGAATTTTAAATAATTCTATTGAAAAAAGAACGAATAGAATTCTGGATTCAGCTTTGGCATGTAAAAAGCTTAGAAGTTGTCATTCCTGCCCTTACAAGAAAAAGCTGTGCAAACTAAAAATCAACAACTTTCCTTGAACTCCTCAGGGAATTGGGGTTGCAGGGCAAATCACCACCCTAAAATCTGGAAAGACAGGTGGTTACAGAGAAACACAGCTGAGATCAGCTTACTTGGAGCAGTGGCTGCTACAGCCATTAACTGGTGGGAATACTTGATAATTTGACAAATGGCTGGAGATTGAATGTGAACTATTGTGAGAGTGAGAAACTCTTGGGGGCCACAACCTTAGGGGCCCCCACACTCTTGTGGGTTTTACCTCCAGGAACTCCACCAGTTCCTCGTAGTGAAGAGCCAAAAAAGAGCCCTTTGTGGTTCTGGCAGGGGGAGGGGAAAAGTAATCATCTTGAAATACATCCAGAGCCTTCGCCATTACAAAGGCCTTCTCTCCAGGGGGAAAACTTTGTCAGAGCCTTAGCCCAACTGCGGGAAGGGCATTCAGCCAATGCCAGCCCCCTTTAGCCTTCCTATCTCACCTAAAGGGAGGGGAGAAGCTAAGAAACACTTGTAAAAGTCACAGCACAGGGACACAGGCCTGCAAAAAGACAGATTAAGTCATGAGATTATATAACACTTCTCCTCACACTTTACCATCATATCAACAGAGCTCCTGTGTGATAGCAGTGGATTACAGCTGAAGGAGCTGCAAGGTGAGATTCTATTTAAGGAGGCGTTCTTAGGGAAGCTCAAAGACAATGGAAGAGACAAAAACAAGGACATTAGAGAAATTTGAAGCCTCTGTCACCTAGTTACAGCAAAACATTAAACACAGTCCAACTCCTTGCCAGGTTAACATAAAACCTCACACTAAAGACTTTTTACTCAGTTCCTGTTACTCTATACATCACATGTGATTTACAATAAAAAATTACAAGACATGCTAAAAGGCAATAAAAAACAGACTGAAAGGACAAAGCAAGCCTCAGAACCAGATCAGATATGGCACAGATTCTGAAATTATTGGAGAACTTAAAATAACTATTATGTTAGTGGCTCTAATGGAAAAAGTAGGGAACATGCAAGAACTGATGGATAATATGAGCGGAAATGGAGACTCTAACAAAGAATCAAAAGGAAATGCTAGAAATGAAAAAACATTGCAACAGAAATGAAGAATGCCTTTGCTGGGCTCATTAGTAGACCACACTGGCTGAGGAAAGGACCAGTGAGCTTGAAGATATTTCCCAAGCCCCAGGAGAAATTTCGCAAACTGAAACAATCAAATCCATAGAATCAAAGCATGGAATGGTGGTTGCTATTGGCTGGGGGGAGGGAGAAATGGTGAATCACTAATCAAAGAATATAAAGTTTCAGTCATGCAAGATGAACTGGCTCTAGAGACCTGCCCAGCATTGTACCCACAGTCAACCATAATAATCGTGCACTTAAAAATTCATTAAGAAGGTGGATCTCTTGTTCTCATGTGTTCTTCCTACAATAAAATGAAGAAATTTCTCAAACTAAAATGCAAAGAGAAAAAAAGAATGGAAAAATCCCAGAAAATCCGAGAATTGTGGACAATTTCAAAAGTTATAATGTACACAGAATTGGAATATCAGAAGGAAAAGAAAGAACAGAGCAGAAGACGTATTTGAAGCAATAGTGGCCAACAATTTTCCAAAATTAATAACAGAAGTAGAACTACAGATCCAGGGAGCTCAGAGAACACCAAGCAAGATAAATGCCAAAAATACCTGCACTTAGGCAAATCAGTATGCAAAAGGGAGAAAACCAAAGACAGAGAAAATCTTGAAAGAAGCTGGAGGGAAAACACACTTTACCTGGATAATAAAAAGGATATTACAAGGATAATAATAAGGATAATAATGAGAAACAAGGATAATAATTACAGAGGATTCCTCTTCAGAAACCATGCAAGCAAGAAGTGACTGGAGTAAAATATTTAAAGTACTGGGAAAAACTCCCACTAGCTTAGCATCATATATGCAGTGAGATTATCCTGCAAAAGTTAAAAAGTAATAAAGACTTTCTTGGACAAACAAAAACTGGGGGAAAACACTGCCAGCAGATTAACACTGCAAGAAATGTTAAAAGAAGTTCTTTAAGAGAAGGAAAATGATATAGGATCAGAAGCACATGAAGAAAGGCAGAGCAACAGAGAAAAAATTAATGGGTGTAAAATAAATTTTATTCTTAATTGATCTCAAATATAATTATTTAAAGAAATAATGGTAACAATGTATTGAGTGGCTATAGCGCATGGATAAGTTAAATGAATGATAGCAATGTTATAAGGGACAAGAGGAGAAACTGGAAATACTCTCTTATAAGGTACCTGTACTACATGTGAAGTACTGTAGGGTTGTTTGAAGGTGGACTTAAATTAATTGTAATCGTAATTGCAAACTCTAGGGCAACCACTAAAAAAAGTTTAAGAAGTATAATTGAGGGCTGGCCCCGTGGCTGAGTGGTTAAGTTCACACGCTCTGCTTCGGTGGCCCAGGGTTTCGCTGGTTCAGACCCTAGGCGCGGACATGGCACCACTCATCAGGCCATGCTGAAGTGGCATCCCACATAGCACAACCAGAGGCACTCACAACTAGAATGTACAACTATGTACTGGGGGGCTTTGGGGAGAAGAATAAAAAAAAAAAGAAGAAGAAGATTTGGAACAGCTGTTAGCTCAGGTGCCAGTCTTTAAAAAAAAAAGTATAATTGATATGCTAACAGAGGAGATAAAATGGAATCATATAAAATGCTCAACTAAATGCTCAGTGAAGGCAGAAAAAGAGGGGGAAGAAAGAAAAAGAAAGAAAGAACAAATGCAATGAGTAGAAAACAGATACAAACATGGTAGATTTAATCCAACTATATCAATAATCACTTTAAATGTAAATGATATAAATGTGTAAATTAAAAGACAGAGATTGTCTGAGTGGATAAAAAACCAAAATATAGTAACGTGTCACAACAATGGGGATACATTCTGAGAAATGCATCGTTAGGCGATATCATTGTGTGAACCTCATAAAGTGTACTGAAGGGGAACAAAATTTGCCACCCCAAAATGTGTCTCTTTAACACAGGAATTGCTTTAGGCTGATTTTTTTTTTTTTAAAGATTGGCACCTGAGCTAACAACTGTTGCCAATCTTTTTTTCTTTTTCTGCTTTTTCTCCCCAAATCCCCCCAGTACATAGTTGTATATTTTAGTTGTGGGTCCTTCTAGTTGTGGCATGTGAGATGCCACCTCAACATGACCTGATGAGTGGTGCCATGTCCGCGCTCAGGTAAAACCGGCAAAACCCTGGGCTGCCAAAGGGGAGCGCGCAAACTTAACCACTTGGCCACAGGCCTGGCCCCTAGGCTGATTATTTTTAAGAAATAGTGGACTCAAAAAGTTTTTCTTGTTACCTCCCCCTTAACTGCCTAAAAGAATTTAGATAAAAAACCTGTCTCAGGAAGAAAGCTATTATCTTAGCATAACATGAGCTAGGTGGTAGACAGGGAGAAACCCGGAAAAGCCTGTTTGTTGGGCTCCCCTCTGTGTTCTTCTGGTTCTGTGTAGCCAAACGCTTGTTTTCCAAACATTTTCACCTACCTGTGAATTGCCTTCCTTCCCTTTGAAGTCCCTGACTCCCCACCCCTAACATCTTCTTTTGTCTTTAGCTGAGGAGGATATTTAAGCATTTTGGAAAGTTACTCAGTTTTCCTGGGTTTCTTCCATGTGTACATGTTATTAAAGTTTTGTTTGCTTTTCTCCTGTTAATCTGACTCATGTCAATTTAATCCTTAGACCAGCCAGAAGACCCTAGATGGGTAGAGGAAAATTTCTTCCTTCCCTACAGTACTTACACAAACCTAGATGGTATAACCTACTACATACCTGGGCTATATGGTACTCATCTTATGGGACCATTGTTGTATATGTGGTTCATCATTGACCAAAACATTGTTATGCAGTGCATGACTGTAAAACAAGACCCCATTGTGTGTTATCTATAAGAAATCAATCTTAAATATCACAACTCAGATAAGTTAAAAGTAAAGGGATAGAGAAAGATATATCGTGCTAACATTAATCAAAGAAAGCTGGAATAGCTACACTAATTTCAAACAAAGCTGACATCAGAACAAGAAAATTATCAAGAATAAAGAGAGGAATTATATACTGATTAAGGAGTTAATTGTCCAAGGAGACATAACAATCCTTAATGTGTATGCAGTTAACAACAGAGCATCAAAATACATGAGGCAAAAACAGACAGAATTGCAAGGAGAAATAGATGAATCCATTATTATAGTTGGAGACTTCAACACTCCTTTTTCAGTATCTGATAGATCAAACAGGGAGAAAATCAATAAGGATATAGTTGACCTGCATAGCACTACCAACCAACTTGATTTAGTTGACATTTATAAAATACTCAATCCAATGACACATTCTTCTCAAGATCACATGGAACATTCACCAAGACAGACCACGTTCTGAGCCATAAAACACACTTTAACACGTTTAACACAATAGAAATGATACAAAGTATGTTCTCAGATCACAATGAAATTAAAGTAGAAATCAATAACAGAACAATAACTGGAAAATCCACAAATATTTGGAGATTGAACAACACATTTCTAAATACCACGTAGGCCAAAGAAGGAGTCTCAAGAGGAATTTTCAAATACTTGAACTAAACAAAAACAAAAATACAACTTATCAAAATGTATAGGATGCAGTGAAAGTAGTGTTTTGAGGACAATTTATAGCATTACATGCATATATTAGAAAAGAGAAAATATCTAAAAATCAATAATCTAAGCTTTTATCTTAGGAAACTAGAGTAAGAAGACGAGTGTAAACTTAAAGCAAGCAGCAGAAAAAGTAATCAAAATGACAGAAGAAATCAATGAAATTGAAAATGGGAAAACAATAGAGAAAATCAATGAAACAAAAAACTGATTCCTTGAAAAGATCAATAAAATTGATAAACCACTACTCAGGTTAACCAAGAAAAAAAGAGAGAAGACACAAATTATCAACATGAGGAATGAAAGAGGTGTCATCTCTACTGATCTCATGGACATTAAAAGGATAATAAGGGAACACCATGAACAACTCTATGCTCACAAATTTGATAACTTTGACAAAATGGACCAATTCCTTGAAAGACACAACCTATCAAAACTCACACAAGGAAAAATAGATAGTTTGAATAGGCCTATATCTATTAAAGAAATTGAATCAATAATTAAGAATCTTCCAAAAAAGAAAGCACCAGGTTCACATGATTTCACTGGTGAACTCTACTAAACATTTAGGGAAGAAATAATATCACTCTCTGTAATCACTTCCAGAAAATGCAAACAGAAGGAACACTTCCTAATTCATTCTATGAGGCCAGCATTACCCTAACACCAAAACCAGAAAAGACATTACAAGAAAGGAAAACAAAAGACTATTATCTTTCATGTATATAAATGCAAAAATTCTCAACAAAATATTAGGGAATCAAACCGAACAATGTATAAAAAGAATTATACAGCACAAACAAGTGGGATTTATTCCAGGTTTGCAAGGCTGGTTCAACATTCAAAGATCAGTCAATGTAATCCGTCACATCAATAGGCCAAGGGAGGAAAATTACATCATTATACCTATTGATACAGAAAAAGCATGTGACAAAATCCAACATCTGTTCCTGATAAAAACTTTCAGCAAACTAGGAATAGAGAGATACTTCCTCAACTTAATAAAGAACATCTATGAAAAGCCTACAACTAACATTACACTTAATGGTGAGAAATTGGATGCTTTCCTTCTATGAGCAGGAACAAGGCAAGGCTATCCCCTATCGCCACTCTTATTCAACACTGCACTGGGAGTCCTAGCTAGCAAGAGAAGACAAGAAAAGGAAATAAAATGTATACAGACTTGAAAGGAAGAATAAAATAATCTTTATTCACAGATGACATGATTATCTGTGTAGAAAACCTCAAAGAATTGACCAAAAAAAAACCTTCACAAGAACTCCTGGAATTACTAGCAAGTATAGAGGGATTCTGGGCTACGAGGTTAATACACAAAAGTCAATTGTTTTCCTATATACCAGCAATGAACAATTGAAATAAAAAAAGATCATTTAAAATGGCATGGAAAAAATGAAATACTTAGGTATAAACCTAAAAAAACACGTACAGGACCTATATGTGGAAACGACAAAACTCTAATGAAAGAAATCAGAGAAGATCTAAATAAATGGAGAGATATTCTATGTTCATGGATTGGAAGACTCAATATTGTTAAGACGTCAATTCTTCCTAACTTGATCTACAGATTTGATATAATCCCAGTCAAAATTCCAGAAAGCTATTTTATAAATATCAACAAACAGATTCTAAAGTTTATACGTAAAAACAAAAGACTTAGAATAGCCAACACAACACTGAAGAGGAACAAAGTTGGAGAGCTCACACCACCTGATTTCAAGACTTACTATAAAGCTACAAGTAATCAAGACTGTGTCGTACTGGTCAAAGAATAGACACAGATCAGTGGAGGAAAATAGAAAGCCTAGAAATAGAATCACACAAATATCATCAAATTATCTTTGACAGAGGAGCAAAGGCAATTCAGCAGAGAAAGGATAGTCTTTTCAATAAATGGTGCTGGAATAAATGGATGTCTATATGCAAAAAAAGAATATAGACACAGACCTTACACCTTTCACAAAAATAGCTCAAAATGGATCACAGATCTAAATATGAAATGCAAAACCATAAAACATATGAGAAAATCTAGGTGACATTGACTTTGGTAATAAGATAAGAAAACAAGCAACCCAGTTAAAAAATGGGCAAAAGATTTGAATAGATACCTCACTCAAGAAGATATACAGATGGCAAATAAGGACATGAAAAGATGCTCAACATCAGATGTTACTAGGGAATTGAAAATTTAAATAACAGTGTAATACCACTACATATTTGTCAGAATGGCTAAAAAAAAAAAAAAAAAAAAAAACCCAAAACCAAAAACACAACAACAAAGAAAGCTTGACAATACCAAATGCTGGTTAGGATGAAGATGCACAGCAACAGGAACTCTCATTCACTGTTTGTGGAATGCAAAACGGTGCAGCCACATTGGAAGACAGTAGTTTGGCAGTTTCCTGCAAAGCTAAACATGGTCTTACCATATGATCCAGCAATCATGCTCCTAAGTATTTATCCAAATGAGTTGAAAACTTATGTCCACACAAAAGCTTGCATATGAATGCTTAAAACAGCTTTATCCATAAACACCAAAAACTAGAAGCAACCAAGATGTCCTTCAATGGATGAATGAATCAACAAACTGTGGCACATCCAGAGAGTGGAATATTATTCAGCAATAAAAAGAAATGAGCTATCAAGTCATGAACAGATAGAGAGGAACCTTAAATGCACATTGCTAAATGAAAGAAGTCAGTGTGAAAAGTTATAGAGTATATGATTTCAATTAGATGACATTCTGGAAAAGGCAAAACTAAAGAGACAGAAAAAAGATCAGTGGTTACCTGGGGTTTAAGTAGGGGGGAGAAGGTTGAATAGGTGAATCATGGGGGATATTTAGGGTGTTGGAACCATTCTGTATGATCTGTACTGGTGGATAAATGACCTTATGCATTTGTCAAAACCCACAGAACTTTACAGCCCAAAAAGTGAACTTTAATGTACGCAAACTTAAGAAAAAAATCATTTATTAAGTCAGATGTCCCAGGATGGAATGCAGACTGTGACAAAAGAATCTAACTGTATTACAAATTCATGAAACAACATCACTGAAGGGAACCTAAGCAACTGCGGAGATGAGTGGAGTCTCTAAGACTAAAGGCAAAGGGAGCTGCACGTGCGTCCTGTAGTACAGCCGATAAAGTTGTTTTCCAAGGAGGTACTGGTTAACAATTTGGATACTGCTGTACATCAATGCAGGAATCCAATAATTAAGTAAAGTGATGGTGGATGATGGCAGCCAGGTTTCTCACAGCTGGAGTGGGAGTTTACAGATAAGCAAGGGAGGCTAGAATGATCCATGTACTAACAGATTCAAGTTGGAGCCATCTGGGTGAATTTCTGTTTAGGTTAACATAGACACAGATGGTTACATATGGAAATGTTTATAGATATTTGTGTATGCACGGGTTAGTATACACACATATTTCCTTGCTTTGTCAGCTGAGAGATCCTAGAAGCAATGACACCCCAATTGCAATGAGTACATCTAGCACCTAGATCTTCGTTTCTAATACTATTCTCCAACGAAGGAATGAGGGCCCCTTGGAGAAATGGCTGATTCTAGGACTGAAGCAGGAAACACATGAGTTGAGCCTGGAGCATCTTACAGTGCCAGAAAGTAGGGAAGTGCAAAAAAACCCCAACAACGCCACATTAATGGGAGTCTGTCCAAAGGACACAGGAACCAACCAGAAGAGCTCCCAACGACAAAAACGGCAACAGTTTGAACAATAAAATAAGTAAAACAATATTAGATTATAACCCAAAGCATAAAATAAATATCCATAAGCTCATACTTATATAAATAAATGGTTAAGTAAATAAATGGAGAAGAGAGAAATCTTTCGTTCAGAAGAATTCCAAATAATTTATGTAGATACTTTGCCCTCAAGGAGATGGAGTATAACTATTCGCTCCTTAAGCTTGAGCTCTGCATGGTGACTTCCATCCAAAGGGAGATTATGGAAAAGGGCAGCCTGTGGAGACGTGACAGCTGAATATAATGTGGCGTCCTGGATGGGATCCTGGAACCGAAAAAGAACATTAGGTCAAAACTAAAGCAATCTGAGTGAAGTATGGGTTTTAGTTAACAATAATTATATATTTAGTTAACAATTAAAATAAATAATAAAATAATTTTTATAAATATTATAAAATAAATAATAAAATATATTTTGTAAGTATATTATTTAGTTAATAATAATTATATATATGTATAAATTTTATTACCAGATGGTTTTTGCTTCAGACTGCTACCCGGGTGCCTCAGACAGCCTCTCTCCTCTTTGTAATTCATCTGTCTACTTAGAAATCAAGTTTGTTCACATTATGTGTAAAGCAAGATTAAACAGGCCCAAAGTGAGGGCCTGAAGTGCTCTCCTATAAATGATGTATTTTTAATATATGGCACTTATGACAACCATTTGGCTTTTGGGGTTTAAGTCTTCATTTTCAGCTAAGTAAAAATTTAAAATAATCCCAATTTACATTATGAAGCACTTCATTTGGGAAGTGCTTCTCACACATTATTTCATTTGGGCATCACAGCAATTCTATCTAGTAGGCAGGGCAGAGCTCTCATTCCACAGAGGAAGGAAATGAGGACAAAGGTGATGCCCACACTTTCTGGGCTCCTTAGGGCAGAGAGGAACATCTGATCCCTTCTAGGGAGTAGATTCTAGTGGTTAAGAGCTCAGACTTTGGAGCCAGATGGCCCGGGTTTGAATCCCAGCTCTGCCTTTACCTGTGTGGCCTTGGGTATGTAATTCTTTAGTTTCCACATCTGTAAAACAGGGCTGTTGAGAGGAGGAAATGAAGTAACATGCACAGAGTGCTAGAAGAGTGCCTGAAGCGTGGGAAGGGTTAGCTGTGATGAGGACGGGGACAGTGGGGATGATGCTGATGCTGATGCTGTTACTCAGCATTGGGCACCTCGTTGATTGGTCCCAAGTCGTGATGGACATCTCTGATGCTACCTGCCCAGCTCACAGTGACTCTCTTTCCTGGAGAACTCACCCAAATTGGTAAGCCCCTGGCAGCCCAGCCTCCTCTTTCTTGTGGACCAGAGATGGACACTTGCCCAAGGTTTGGCCAATCAGATTCTCAGGATTTTGGAGACAGAGAGACAGCCAGTTGGTTTGACTTGGTCCCTTGAATGGAAGAGATGGGAGATGTGAATGGAAGGTGAGAGAGAGAGAGAGAGAGTGTCTGTGTGTTGTGTTGGGGTCTGGAGGGCAGAGAAGCAGAGTAGGTTGGTTTGCACAGAGAGGAGAATGAAACAGAAGTGCAGAGAGAAGTACAGATGACACATGCAGGAAGAGACGCTGCCTGGCTTCTTGGTGGATTTCCTGTTCTTTGGCTTCTATGACCTGAGAAGCTCTGCTGCCTTTGGCATCCACGGATACCTTGGGGTTCTTCCAGGAACCTTTCTTTTTATTCCTTAAGTAAGTTCAAGATGGTTTCTACTGACTAAGACTCGGGGTAATGGGGCCCTGCCTGAAAAATCTGCATGTAGACCTGTGCTCCAAGAAGCTCGGAGATGCTCCTGTCTCTCCCTCAGATCAACAGACCATCTGAATGTGGACAGATTGTTGTATTTCTCCCGGAGATCCAAATACAAAATCCCTTTCTAAAGCTTTTCAGGAAGGCTTGGCATGGCTAAAATTTGGTTCTCTACCACTGACAAAACTGGTCCACGTATGTGTGGCTGGTCTGCTACCTTCGCTAGCTACCACAGTCTGGATTCCAGAGCCATACCTTTTCAATTTCCCGATCACCTCCTGTTTTCTTGATCCTTCTAGGCTTCACCACGTTGTGTACCAAGCTTTACATCTATTCTTGTTGCAGATCAGGTAGTTTAGCAAATGGGGCGAGGGGTGCAGTGAGCAGAAGACAGACAGACAGAAAGACAGAGCCAGAGGTAAGGTTAGACTTTGGACCTTGGTGAGTAAGCATGGGCCCAGTTTCTGATCATCTCTCAGCATTACATGGCTCAATAGTTTGATATCATCAGTTCAGACAAAGATGACAAAGCCCAGGAAAGCACTGTCCAATAGAAATATGGTGTGAGTCATAAATGTAAAAATTATTAATGATACTTTACATTCTTTTTTTGGTACTAAGTCAAAATCCAGTGTGGCTTACTAGCCACATTTGAAGTGCTCAATAGCCACATGTACATGACAGCACAGCTCCAGAGGATTGTAAGCTAGAATTAGGTTTGCCTGCCAGTCATAAGTGGCTTAAACAAGATAGACATGCATTTCTCTTATGCAAACATTCAGGTAGGCATCAAGGGCTATCTGATATGGAATTTTGTGGTAATATTCAACCCAGGCTCCTTCTATCTTGTTGCTCCACCATGCATGAGTTTCATTTCCAAATTCCTCAACAGTCCAAGATGGCTGCTTCAGCTCCAGCCAGTGTATCTATATTTCAGCCAGCAGAAAGAGAAAAAGGAAGAAGGAAACACTACCCTTTTCAAATGGCACTTCCAAGAAGTTACACACATGTTACTTTTCCTTCCATGCCATTGGCCAGCATTTAGTCACATGGCCTTACCTAGCTACAAGGGAGGCTGAGAAATGCAGTCTATATTCTAGGTGATCAAGGGACCAGCTAAAATTTGGGGGTTCTGTGACTAAGGAAGAAAAAGAGAAAAGATATGGAGAATCAACTGGTAGTCTTGATCTAAGAGACCAGTCCACATGAAAGAAATGCAGATTGGAATGATAAACCAGAAAGCCAACTTATTACAGGATTATGAGACTGTAATTGCCAGCCAGGTGGGAGTGCCTGGGTCTCCTGACTGTTGCCATCTCTTCCCAGTAGGATAGTCTAAATGGTTGGAAGATTAATGGATGAGGGTATGATGGGAAGATTAATGGATGAGGGTATGATCGCTCTTTCCATTTAAGGATACACTGACCTGCCAAGTGGACTAAAACGTTCCTGCCTCATGGGAGCCCTCTCTCCGGGATGATGCTGGAGACACTCGGACAAACTCCTGCCCTTCAACTCTCCTTTATCCAAACTTCATGGGTACTCCATCCTTTCCTCATCATGGCTTTACACATTACAACTCTGCTCACATTTGTTACATTTGAGACTTTGGGACAAGATTTTGAAGACACACTAGCTCCTTGTTGTAGACTTTGCAAATACTGTTGTCTCATCAGCAACATTCATTGACCAGACAAGCATTTATTGAGCACCTACTGTGTGCCAGGTATTGCATTACACTGAGAGTGAATAAGAACCTCATTTCTGTCCTTAAGGTGATCATAGTATCTAAAGAACAGGGAAGATGATGTTGGGAAGGGCTTGAAAAATGAGTAGGTGTCCACCGAGGGAGGGAATGAAAAGGTCCTGTGATGCTGTGATTTATAATAAGAAATATATATTTAGTCTTCAACCTATTTCTGGCACAGAGCTCCTAAAACCCTCAGAATTTCCTAAGTGATGAGACCAACAAAGGTGTCTTTTGTTATGTTAATGAGGTGACTTTGGGACCAAACCTAAGGATGAAGGCTGGTTGCCAGGAGAACCGAGCTTGTGATTAGAGGGTCGGAACGGTCCCACCCCCAGACCTCTGGGGAGGCAAGGGGGGCTGGAGGTTGAATCAATAGCCAATGGGCAATGATTTAATCAACCCCGCCTGTGTAATGAAGCCTCCATAAAAACCCAAAAGGACGAGGTTCAAAGAGCTTCTGGGTTGGTGAACACACAGAGGTGCTGGGACAGTGGTGCCTGGAGAAGGCGTGGAAGCTCTGAGCCCCTTCCCACATACCTTGCCGTATGCATCTCTTCATGTACCTGTTGATTTGTATGCTTTAATACCCTTTGTAATAAATCAGCAATCTAGTGGGCGGTTTCCTGAGTTCTGTGAGCCACTCTTGCAAATTAATCAAACCTGGGGAGGGGGTCATGGGAACCAGTCCAAAGAACGGGTAACAACCTGGATTTGCGATTGGCGTCTGGAGGGGAGGGCGGTCTTGTGGGGCTGAGCCCTTAACCTGTAGAATCTGATGCCGTCTCCAGGTAGCGAGTGTCAGAATAGAGTTGAACTGTAGGGACCCAGCTGGTGTCCCGAGAATTGCTCGTTGTTGGTGTGGGAAATCATCTCCCACAGCCCCTCCCCCCCCCCACTCGTTGGTTCCAGAAAATTTTGCATCCCAGATGGAAGGGATAGCATGTGCAAAGGCTTAGAGACATCCAAGAACACGACATGTGTGCGAGCAGGAAGTAGCTGGGTGGGGCTTGAGGGGAGGAGGTGCTGGAAGGGTGCTGCCGTGGACACTGTGGTGGCCTCCTCAACATCCATTCCTTCTTGGTAACTACCCCATTTTCCTTTGGGTATCCACCCTCCCTATACTTCCCATGCACTTTGGAGGAAGTTGACTCCACCCCAGTCCTAGGGGTGGGGCCAATAGCCCCAGTATAGACTCATCAGCAAAATCCCTTCTTGCCTGAGGATGAGCAAGTGACCCAATTCTGACCCAAGAGACTGGAGAAGCCTTTGCTAGCAACTCCAGTGAAAGAAACTCTCTCTCTTTCTCCTTCTACGTCGCATGGAGTGTGGGTGTGAGATCAGGAATTACTGCAGCCATTTTGTCACCATGAGTGAAGCCTACCCAAGGATGAAGACAACACCATGGATGGCAGAAAGGACATCCATAAAGAAGCAGGGGTGTTAATGACATTGTTGAGCCATTGAGTCAAACCTACCCTGAAGCTCACTCTACTCCCCTGCCCCAGGCAGCTTCCCACTGCAGTGTAAGAGAACTGGGGGCCTTTATTCTGGGGGCAGTGGGAAACCGTACAAGGTTTTCAAGTAGGGGAATGAGCTGATCCCAACCTGAGTTGTAGGAATTTGTCTTGGGGTAATGAGTACAAAGCCAAGGCCAGAAATGAGGACCTGAACCAAGGTAAGAGAAGAGGGGAAGAGAGTGAGGGCCACTCAGGTGACAGAGCGGACTGACTGGATAAGAGTGTGTGAGGATGAGGATGTGCTTCGGGAAGTCTCTGCAACTCTTAGCCTGACTATAAAAATGGAGCTGGTCCCCTTCCTCCTCCTCCTGCCTCCATCACTGTACCCCCATGAAATCCTTTCCACTCCCAGATTCTTTATTCTCCTCTTTCACGGATTCATGCCTCTGATTACAGTTCCTATGGGCATGCCTGGTCCTCTCCAGCAGGGACCACGCCTCGTCGTCTTCCCATCCCCAGGGACTCGCCTGGCGCATGGTTGGCACTTGGTCAAAGCTGAATTGGATGGAGTTGATAGCATACCAGTTCTTGCTGAGCTAGGCGTGAGCTGCACCCTCCTCCTGCCCCCAGGGCTTAGTCATCTCTTTCATAAGTAGCCTCCAAGAAGCTGCAGCCACGATACCCAGCTTCCTTGTTGTTGGCAGGTTTTGGCAGCCTGAGTGCCAGAATGTCAGGGAGCCAGCCACCGGGAACGCAGTGGGGTGGGGAGCGTGAGCCAAGTAATCAGGGCTCATATACATTTACGAGAGGCGTGTGTGCGCTCCCCGGGAGATCCGTAACACACCTCCTCTCCAGGAAGCAGAAACCAGCTCTCCTTCCTTTCTTTTTTCTCACCTGTCCTGTCTTGTGGCCAGAAGTACATTTACTGGCTTTCCATGCTCCTAAATAAAGCAATTTTGGGACCACACCCTTCCCAGCTACCCTAGGTTGCTCTCTGGGAGTGTCAACCCCTTGTCATCCCACCAGGCCTAAAATGCTGGGGTTTCGCTTCACAAAAATATTAACCCTTTTTAAGATCCCAGAAGAGGGATCTCAGTTTTCCTGGTGTCTGCTCACCACCATTTCTCCCTCTGCTAATAACTCTTCCCATGGGGTGCTGACTGTATTTTGGGATGGTCATGCGCTGTGCCGCGTTGGTGAGGGGATCTATATTAACCTTTTAACAACTTTGCAGGGCCCCCCTTCTTATTCCATTTTTTTTTTTTTTTTGAGGAAGATTAGCCCTGAGCTAACATCTGCCGCCAATCCTCCTCTTTTTGCTGAGGAAGACTGGCCCTGAGCTAACATCCGTGCCCATCTTCCTGTACTTTATACGTGGGATGCTTGCCACAGCGTGGCTTGATGAGCGGTGCCTAGGTCCATGCCTGGGATCCGAACTGGCGAACCCGGGGTGCCAAAGCAGAGCACGAGAACTTAACCACTACGCCACCAGCCAGGCCCCCTTATTCCTTTTACATCAACCTCCACTGGGTTTTTGAGATGCCCCTTCTTCCAATCCCAAATTTTCCCCATCACTGCTCCAAAATTTTAAGCTTTTCCCCTGGTCCGTTTCGTGATGGAAATTCCGGGCCCCCCTGCGAGCCTGCTCTTCTCAGCAGGGCTCTGAAATTCAGCTCTCATCTGCCCCAGTGTTGTGTTGTTTTCCCTGTCGCTATGGAGGGATGAAGCCCAGAGCCAGGAAGGAGGCGGAGGGAGAAGGTGAACGGGGAACGCAGGCGGACGCAGGGGAGATCCTGATTGGAGGGCGTCAGAGCGGGAGGAAACGGAGAGAAAGGCTGAGCGCTCGCGGACGGAAGAGGGATTTCTGGTTTGTTTTGTTCTATTTTGGTTTTGGTTTTTTAGTTTGGGTTTGTTGCCAGAGGTGAGGAGACAGACGTTTAGTGCGGAATCTTGCTCCCGACGCAGAGTCCCAGCTAAAGAAATCCCTCTCCTATAGTCGGTAACCCAGAGGCCCTCTCCAGACTCCAGATCTAATAGAGAAAACTCAAGAGAGCTCCCAGTTATTGTATCAGTTCACTTCACGGCGGGCCTGCCGGTCAGTGTGACAGTGTGATCCAGGACTCTTGCAAGACCCGGGGCCCTGCCCTTTGGAGACGCCTGCCCAGCCTTCCGCATCCCTGGGGCGAGAATCTTGGCGATCAGTGTCCCGATGTCCCCACACCTACCCCCACCTGACCTCCCTCCCGCTACTCAGGACCCCAGAATCCCTGCCCAAATGGCCCAAGCCCGCTTCCAGAGCCCATGTGGGTCTGTTCCCATGGTCCACCCTTTCAAGGGTGGCCTGTGCAGCCGGTGGCCTAGGGGTCGCTGCTTGGGGCCCGGGCAGTGGGCAGAACGCAGATAGAGGCTGGTGTTAGGAGCGTGCGGCTGGGCCCCCTGCTGAGGGTGGGAAGGACACAGGGACAGGCCCCAAGCTGGGACTGCCTCTCTCTGTGATGCCAAATTCTGTCAGAGGAGCTTGAGAATTCTAAATTCACGCTCTGCCTTCCGGAGTGTTACAAAGGTACATTTGTGAAGATAGGAGGATAGGACGTAATTTATTTAACAATTTGTTAGCTTGATTTATGGCTTTTAAATATTTTAGATACCTAGTATGCGAGTCTTTATTTGAACTCTTGTGCTGGTCCTGCAAACTGGTGAAAAAACAAAGATTTGCCAGGCATGGACGCCTCTATTTCCAGCTGTGCGTCCGAGCTTTTTCTCCATGCCATGTCTTTGTTCAAACGCTCCGATACTGTGTGTCAGTTAATAAGCTTGCCATACTTATATTAAGGGCAGTAATGAAGGAGTAGAGGCCCTTTTGTGTTCTCTATTCTTTTTTGGTTGCCTACCTTCTGAAGCCCCTGTCGGTGTCTGGGACAATCCCCATCCTGCACACACACACACGTTTATGGACCTCTGTAGGGAACAGAGCTCACATCCCAGTACAGAAGACAAAAATGTGAGGAACTTGCTATGGCAGGCACTACCAGTTGTCTCCCCTAATATCCATTCTCTTCTTTTTAGTAAGAGAACCCCCAATTTTTAGCTGGGCACAGAGCCACCTGGAGCAAAGACTACATTTCCCAGATTCTTTTTCTGCTAGATGTGGCCAAATGATCAAGTTTCCACCATTGAGACGTAAATAATGTGAGTTCCAGGAAGTGGTTGTAAGGGAAGGGGTCATCTTTCTTGCCTCTTTCTCTTTCTTGATGGCTGGAATGTGAACTTGATGGCAGAAGCTCAAGCAGCCATATTAGTCTATAAGGCAGCATGCAAAGGCAGAGTTGAGGGAGCTTCAGATCAGCCTTGCACTCTTTGCCTTCGAACTTTTTTACAAAGAGAGAGATAAATTTCTATTTTGTTTAAACCACAATTATTTTGAGTTTTCTAAACATGGCATGGAACCCCAGACTGAATCATGCGTTTGTCTTCCCAGCCTCTCTTGCAGCTAGGGTGCAGCATGTGGCCAGGCTCTACCCAAGGTGGCCTCAGCGGGGAGCTTGAGCTCCTGCAGTAGTGGCTGTTTCCAGTGTCCAGTGCTGGGGGCCAGGCAAGATGAAGTGCCCAGTGCTTGGTGGTGGCAGCAGGTCCTCACTAGGCCAGTTATGTCTCAAAATTTTGGCACTCTTCTTGGCTGCATGGTCTCAAACCTAGTTTTTTAGCCTACCTGCTGATTCTGTAAGTTATCCAACATCCTCTTAATAAATTCCCTATCTCACATCTGCCAGAGTTAGTCAGTAACCCACAGTCTTCACCCCTGTCAAACAAAATACTTTCTAACAGTAAGATTTCACCAAGATGGTTGGTTTTTGCCACCAAATAAGTCCAATGAATAATCTGTCAACTCAGACTCAACACAAGGCACAGATTCCATTTCAAAGTCAGAATTTTCCAGCAACCTTATTTCTAAACATGCTTCTGGGGGGCAGAATCAGGTACTTTGGAGTATTTGGTGTCTCTTGTCACGGGGATAGGTGCCATCTGCTAGTTGAAGCCATGGTATTTGGGGATGATACCAGTAACCAAAATTAAATATGAATTTAATACAAAATTAAATGATAAGTATATGCAAAGGCCAGCAGCACTTCACTTATCCAGGGCTGAGTGAAACAGCAACCTCGGTTCTTTGGAACACTGTCCCAACCAGAAAAGGAGCAAAAATAAACAAAACCCAAAACCAGATGAAGAAACCAACAACCACCCTCAAAGCAAAACAAAAAAGACTGTTCATGGCCAAAATAAATGACACCGAACTCACCCCCCACACACAGCTGAGGTATTTACCCACAGGTGAGCCAATCAGAGCTTTCTTCAGAGGCCATTCACTCTTTGTGTGGACACAATTCAAGGGAAAATTTGGGTGAAGGACTTCCCATTCCACAGCGGATTTGAAGGCTCACCTTAGAAGCGGGGGCCTGGGGCTGGTGCTGGAGACTTGACGCTCTGACAGGAATGAGAAGATGGGGGTTAGTTTGTGTGACAGGCAGAGACAGATCTAGAATAAAAAGAAGACAGGCGAGCATAGCACAGCCTCTGGGCCCATTTCATGTAATAGGAAAGCCCTGTGTACACTCCAGTCCGAGATGGTGAGGGGAGTGCGTGCTGTGGTCTGAATGTTTGTGTCCCTCAAAATTCATATGCTGGAGCCGACCCCGTGGCCGAGTTGTTAAGTTCGCACGCTCTGCTTTGGTGGCCCAGGGTTTCACCAGTTCGAATCCTGGGCATGGACGTGGCACCACTCACCAAGCCACGCTGAGGTGATATCCCACATACCATAGCTAGAAGGACCCACAACTAAAAAATACACAACTATGTACCAGAGGGCTTTGGGAGAAAAAAAGGAAAAAAATAAAATCTTAAAAAAAAATTCATATGCTAAATCCTAACGCCTAAGGTGAAGGTATTGGGAGCAGGGCCTTTGGGAGGTGGTTAGGTCATGAGGGTGGAGCCCTCAAGAGTGAGATTTATGCCCTTAGGAAAGAGGCTCCAGAGATCACCCGAGCCCCTCCACCATGTGAGGACACAGTGAGAAGTCTGCAACCCGGGGCAGGCCCCTCGCCGCACCATGCTGGCACCACGTCTCGGACTTTCAGCCTCCAGAACTGTGAGAAATAAGTCTCTGTTGTTTACAAATCACCCAGTCTGTGGTATTTTGTTATGGCAGCCCGAACGGACACAGGCTGTGATTCACGAAAACCCTGGATGTCAGGAAAAGTTAGGAAAAATTTAAAAAGTGGGCCAGTATCCAGGGTTGGTGAACACGTGCAGCAACGAGGATTCCTCCACTGATGGTGGGAGAATAAGCACCTAGGAAGCTGGTCAGGTAGCACCTTGTAAAGCCGAGTGTGTGCAGCATCCTTGACCCAGCAGTTCCGCACGTGCCAGAAAATTCCTAGCAGTACTGTTTGTAATAGTATTCAGATCTCTCAATGTGCATCAAACAGCCAGATGAATAAATGCATCATGGTAGTGTCTGCAATGGAATATTACACAGCAGGGAACACAAACAAACTACAGCCACGTATGGCAACAAAAAAACACAACCTTCAACAAAAGGAACTAGTTACAACCAAATACATAAGTAGGATTCAATTTATGTAAAGTTTAAGAACAGGCAAAACTAATTATATTGTTTGGGGCTACATTCATATGTGGTAAAACAATACAGAAAAGCAGGGGCGTTATTAACATATAACTTGGCATAGTGGTTTCCTCTGATGGGGAAGGAGGGGGCCGCTAAGGTGTTACTGTGATATTCTTTTTCTTAACTGGGTTTACTGGTGTTCATCTGATTTATATTCTTTAAACTGTACATGTATGTTTTATTCATATATGTGATATATTTCACCAGCAATTTCTTTTTAAAGATTTTTTAAAAATTTTTCCTTTTTTCTCCCCAAAGCCTCCTGGTACATAGTTGTATATTTTTAGTTGTGGGTCCTTATAGTTGTGGCATGTGGGATGCCACCTCAGCATGTCCTGATGAGCAGTGCCATGTCCATGCCCAGGATCCGAACCGGCGACACCCTGTACCACAGAAGCGGAGAGTACGAACTTAACCACTGGGCCACGGGGCCAGCCCCTCACCAGCAATTTTTTAAAAGAAGGGAAAAAAAAAGGCAAGAGTCAGGTTCCATCCATTTTACTCTGTTTAAGAAGGCAAGATAGTAGTTAATAACATTAGAGACACTTCCACCACGTGGAGGGCTACGTTTCAGTGATCTGGAAAGTTCATTTGTACGTGACAGCTGCTCAGCTTCTCTCCCGTACAATGGAGACACCACAGCAAGGACTGGGGGTCCCATGGCTTTTCAAATGAATTTCTGAATTTTGTGTTGGCTGAGAAAGAAAAGAGAGAGGAGCCTTAGTGGGAGCCCCTTGGTCTGGCACAGAGGACCCCCATCAACCAGCTCCAAGCCTGCATTTTGGCCTCCCTCCCTCTGGCTGCACCATCGGCCTCACCTGGGAGCTTGTTATAGGAATGCAGAGTCTCGGGCCCCACCGCAGACCCACTGAATCCGAATTTGCACATTAACAAGATCCCCAGGGCCTTTGAATGCACGCTGAAGTGAGAAGCGCTGCTCAAGTCCAGACCCTGACCAGGGACCAGATCCTCAGTTCTCTGTAATTTCAGGAAAGCCTGCCATTGGAACAGGCCCAAGGTGGACCCGTCTTGTACTGAACTCCATGCTGCAGTGAACAGTGCTCAGAAAAACTTGAATTCATTCACTCGTTCCTCCATTCAGTTAATATTAGGACTAATCATATGAAATTGTCATTCTATAGGTCAAAAATGGCTGGATATTGTCAGTTTGATACAGTCTGGCTCTTCCTATGCACGGAGCTCCTATCACATGCCAGGCACAATGGTAGGTACTGGGGATAGAGCTGTGGGCAAAACCAGCCTTGGTCGCTGCTCTCATAGAGCTGATGGTCTACCATGAGCAACAGTCTAATTAGTTAAAAAAAAAACCACACATAAGTGTAAAATTACAACTGTGCCAACAGCTACAAGGTGGAGGTCCCAGAGCATGGACCGTCCCTGAGCTGGCGTATTGCAGGGTTGGGGCTGGTCAGAGGAGCCCACCCTGAGGACGTGTGGCCAGAAGTGAAATCGGAAGAGTGAGGAGGGGGTGGGAGTGAGGAGCGTGAGAACTCGGGGAACGGAACTTCAGGTGGGCGGCACAGCGCCTGCTAAGGCTGCAGCAAACCAGTCTCTGAAAGCAGAGACCCCGCCCTGGCTGCAGGACCCAGCCTGCCCGGTCTGGAGTCTCTCCTCTCCCAAATGTCCACGCCACGCCTGGGAGGGAGGTGAGTCTGTCCGCAGCAGCTCCCCAAACCTTTCTGCTTCTCCTGCAGCCTCTGTGTTTCAAGAGGCTGCCCCCATACTTTCTCTCCCCGCCGTGGGAAGGGACGGTTTAATGGTCCTGCTATTCAAATTTACTCACTTCACATCTGCGTGCCCTGCACTTGATCTTTCTTCTTTGAATAAACTGTGGTGGCCTCAGGGAACTTCTTTCAGTTCCCTGAATGCCTGCGATGATCATCATTGCTCTTACTGCTAGGTCTTTGCACATGCTGTTCCCTCTGCCTGGAACACCACGTGAGCAGCCTGCCTGCCCCCCTTCACTCCCAATACCTGGCTTACTCCTGGTCACTGTTGGCACCCATCCAGGAGTCTTCTTTACCCCCAGCCCCAGAATCTGGTGCTGCTCCCACAACCCCTTGCATGTAGACATGTCACGTGCTCGTCACCCCCAGCACCAAGTCCGATTTTACTCATCAGTCCTCTCCAGCATGCAGCTCAGCACACAGTAGGTGCTCCATATTCACCTTGATACTCATTCGTGTTGAATGAATGAAAATGAATACATTGTATTTAAGCTGACCGTGGCCAACATTGTGGCTTGGCTGATTCCACTGCCCTTTCTTCATTTCTTTCTTCCTTCCTTGCCTGCCTCCACTATAGAGGCTGGCTTGCTTTCCCAGCCTTCCTAGCCCCTAGAAGTGACCATGTGACACAGCCATACCAATGAGACACCTGCTGGGGGCTTCTGGGAAAATTTTTCCTTTTTTATCGAAGGGACTCACAGCTGGTGCTGCCCCTCTTCTCTTTTACTTTCTGCCTGGAATTGAGCTGCGATGCTTGGGGCTGCAGTAGCCATGTTTTAATCATGAGGGAAAGGCCAACAGAATCAAAGTGACAATAGTCCAGTTGTTGCTGAGCCACAGAACCAGAACGAGCGGCTGCTTATCTCTAGACTTCTCCTTATTTGAGGAAAACGAACACCTATTGAGTCCATTGTTAGACAGATTTTCTGTTATTTGCTGTGGGTAGCATGCCAGCAGGGGAGTAGAAAGAAGGAGAAAAGGACGAGGAGAGTCTACTCTTTGGTTTGTTGAGTACCTGTATGTCCCTGCGTATTGCACTAGTGGCTTCATATTCTTGCCTTTTAATCTCACAATTTATCCAAGTAGAATTATCCTGTCATTACACAGACAAGGCAGCTGAGGCTCAAGACCTGAGTGAATGGTCCCCGTCACCCAGCCAGCAGTGGGAGAGCTGGGAGGGGGCCAGGCTCTCTCTGCTCCACCCCAGCGCTGCCCTGAAGACAAGGGTGGTGAGCCTTTAGCAAAGGCAGCCAAGTGTTATTAGCGGTGGGGTCACAGGGGGCTGGTCTCGAATCTCGATCTCCCCAGACCCACTGGATCTAGCCCAAAATCCTTTGTGTCTGGCAGCTACACCAGCTTGATTAAAGCCAACCCACTGTAGTTAGAGCAACAGTCGATAACTGTGTGGTATAGACTGTCACACACCACTAATTCTAACCCCAGCCACTGCCACTGCCAGAAATATCCTGCAGAGACACGAGTCCTGTGCCCACAGCTCAAGCACTTTACTCAGCAGGGCTTGTGTCTTGGGGGTCGCCAGGCTGAGCAGTGACTGGGCAGGCGGCCCTCACTGCCTCCCTTTCTCTGTCTCCTTTAGCGCCTTCTCTCTTACCTACTCTAAGTGCCTAGTGCTTTCCCATTTTCTCAGTCTCTCCTATGGAAAGAAAAAAACAACTTGTAACCATAAGTGCATCAAACTATTGGCTATTTAATTGCTCCTTCTTTCAGGCCCCTCTCCTACCATTGTCAAACCCTGGTAGCTGGACATAGTTCTACTGGTAAACACCCCAGCCCAGCCCAGACTGTCGGAGCCAACCCTGGTCCTTCGCTGGGGGCGTACAGCAGTGTTCTTGGCTGGTCCTGCTTCGAGACCTTCAGACATTGTGCCAGGCTCTGTGCTAACAGTCACACGAGTTGAGCATTACGCCCCTATTTTACAGACATGGGAACTGAGGCTCCTACCCAAGGTCATGCAGGGAGGACTCAAACCCAAACCCGGTGGACTTTAAACCTGGATGACAGCCTTCCTGGTCGGGGTGTTTCTCAGCTGATCCCTCAGCCACCTCCCTTCTGCTTCCTACTCTCCATCGCCACTCCCTCAAGCCTTAAAATTCCCCTATGAAGAGATTTATTCCTTGAGGCTGAAAGCATTTCAATTTTCAAGTCTCCATTAAAATGCAAAAGCCCCGGGGGGCCGGCCCAGTGTCGCAATGGTTAAGTGCGCACATTCTGCTTCGCGGCCTAGGGTTCGCTGGTTCGGATCCCCGGTGTGGACATGGCACTGCTTGGCAAGCCATGCTGTGGTAGGCGTCCCATATAAAGTGAGGAAGATGGGCATGGATGTTAGCTCAGGGCCAGTCTTCCTCAGCACAAAAAAAAAAAAAAAAAGAGGAGGATTGGCAGTACATGTTAGCTAAGATTAATCTTCCTCAAAAAAAAAAGCAAAAGGCCCTGGGAAGTACAACCCTCTAAACCTTGTCTTATACCTCCCGAGTAGGGAGAGTTTAATAGACCAGTCCTGAGGGAGGAGTGGGCGCAGGGAGGAGAGGGGCAGGATGAAAGCATTGAATTGGCTCAGGCCCCTTTGCCCTGAGGCCTTGATGAACCCCAGGTGAGCTTCTCACCTGATGCTTAGGGTCCCTAAGGCTGATCATTTCCAGTGAGCTATTTTGGGAGGGCAATTATCCTGTGAGCACCTTATCCCCCTCAAGCACAGTCTAACAAGGCTTCCAGGAGCCATGAGCCTGGAGTGACGTGTGGAGAGACCAGCAGCAGGGCCACATGCTCTCTCCTAACCATCGGACCCAACTTCTGTGGGTTCTGCAAGCCCTTTCAAGGTGGGTCTGAGCGTGTGGTGTGTGCAAGTGTGTGTGTGTGTGGGGGGAGGGGTTCAAATTCTACCAGCCCACCTGGCCCCTTCATTGTCATGGCAACTTCTCCTTGAGCGGATCTCCTGTTGATCTGGGTGTTTCTGAAGGCAAGCTGACACCTTCCTGGCTGCCAGCGTTGATTGAGGCTGAGCTGAGAGACCCTCTAGATGAAGGGACCATCGCATTTCTGGCTTTGACACCTTGGGCTTCCAGACTCAACCTCAAAAATCAATATTTTATTTCTGGCTCGTCGCAGAAGTATCTTGGTGGGCCTGCAGGAGTAAGCTTGCCCCTCGGCATTCTGAGTCAGGGCCTGAAGGCAGGTGGCAAATGTCCTCCAAATGTAGGAGGAATATTTCATGGACTCCGCTTCCCTGTCTCCCTCACCCCCTGCTTTGTGCGGGATCTGAGTTGACTGCTCTCTTTCCTGCGTATTTTCCAGGTAGCAGGATGCAGGTTATCCTAAGAGGGACTAAGGGACAGTTCATCCACATGCCAGGCATCATGACAAGCACTTTACACGCCTCATTTATCCCCACTACAGTCACAGATGGTACAGACAAGGACTCATTTTGAATGTGAGGGCACCAATGTTGGGGAGGGTAAGTGGCTTGCCCCGGGTCACTGAGCCGGGCTGTGGGAGAACCTGGATTTGACAAGCTCAGGTGGTCTGCTCCTCGAGTCTGTGCTGGAACCACTGGCACGCCGGCTGTCAGTCTGAGTGCTGTGAACGGACCACTGGGAAGCACGTGCATATGGTGAGATGCACGAACTTAACCATAGGAAATAGAAGCAGGGCTGGGAGAGAGGGCCCTCCCCTTCGTGGCCATCCCACGTTGCACGCCCTGCGTAACAGGTACCACTTCCAGGGTTTAATTATCTGGAATAAATATCAACCTGCCTCCTAAAAAGATCAAATTTAGTTTAAAATAGCAACACAGTGATTTCCAGTCTTTTAAGATTTGCAATACTCTGTTGCTTTTGGTAGTTGCTGTTTCTTTTATTCTTGTAAATATCCATTTTGTGGGGCTGACCCCGTGGCCAAGTGGTTAAGTTTGTGCACTCTGCTTCAGCAGCCCAGGGTTTCGCTGGTTCGAATCCTGGGCGCAGACATGGCACCGCTCATCAAGCCATGCTGAGGCAGCGTCCCACATGCTACAACTAGAAGGACCCACAATGAAAAATGCACAACTATGTACCCGGGGGCTTTGGGGAGAAAAAGGAAAAAAAAATATCTGTTTTGTAAAAGGACATTTATCTGTGATATGAAATTCAATTAACAAAATGTTTGCTTTGAAGTCTTCAATGAAACCCCTTAAGATAACTGGAGATGCCTAAAGATGTTACTTAAAATAAGTGGAGCAGGTTATCAGATGTTTCCACGTTGTGACCATTGTCAAGGTGTACATGTAAGATTTGTGCCCTTTTTTGTTTGTATGGTGTATGTCAATAAAAAAAATTCGCTTAAGTATTAGAAAAATAAAAGAGTGAGGGCTCTCTTTGAACAGTGTGCAAATTAGAACAGAGGTGCAGGCGTCCACAAGCTCTGTTCTCGGGGGAGCTGATGGACTGTAATTCTGGGCCTCACATATAGCTTGCAGGGCCCCTGCATGGGCTGTCCTGCGGTCACACCCCTGGGAAGAGCTTTCTCCTGGCAGCCTTCTGGGGGGGTCTTGTGTCCTTGCCTTTTAGCTTCCTGGGGCTCAAAATGCAGGGTTTGCACAAAGTTGAGTGTAAAGACCTCAGTGCGTGTGTGCATGCACACACATGTGTGGGACAGAGGCTGACCGACAACTCTCGGTTGTTTTTATTTGCATGCCAGCTTCAGCACATACTAGCTGTGTTACCCTGGGTGAGTTCCTTAACCTTTCTGAATCTTAGTTTCCTCATCTGAAGAGTGAGGATGATAATATGGCCCACATCATAGAATGGCAAGAGGAAGGATTCAATAGGATAATGTGTGTAAAGGGCTTATCGCGGGATCTAGTGCACAGTGAACGCTGAAACAATGTACGAAATCAGAACTTCTGGAGATGGGGCTCAGGCATCCGGTTTTTAACAAGCTCTGTAGGTGATGCTGGCACACAGCCAAGGTTAAGAATTACATTCTGATCTGGTCTCTGCCCCTACCATTGCACCGTGAAAGATCTAGAATGTTAATTCTCTTCTCTCCCTCTCTCACAGATTAGAGCAGAGTCAGAGAAGGCTGCCCTTTGGAAAGTATCAATGCTTGAGGAAAGTCATTCTTTCCTCCCTCCCACAGACAGTCACTGAATGTGTGCCAGGCACAGTGTGAGGGAAGGACAGACAGATGGTCAGGTGTGACTCCTGTCCTCGGGGAGCTAAGTGCTCACAGAGGAAACTGCCCGACGACACGGACTGATGAAGCAGCACTGAACTCTTGGGCTCTGGTCCCAGCTGTGCCCCACTGGAGTTTCTCTGGGCCTTGTTTTTTACATCTGTAAAGTGAGGGGGATAGACTGCATCATTTCTGCAGTCCTTCCATCCCTGACATTCTATGACGCCATAAATGCACCCTTAAAAATGCTGTATTGTAAAACTCAACAATAAGAAAGTGAACAACTCAATTAAGAAATAGGCAAAAGACCTGAACTGATACCCCATCAAGGAAGATAGATGACAAATAAGCATATGAAAAGATGTTCCACATCATATGTCATTAGGGAATTGCAAATTAAAACAACAATGAGATACCACCACACACCTGGGAGAATGGCCCAAGTCCAGAACACTGATGACACCAAATGCTGGCGAGAATGTGGAGCAACAGGAACTCTCATTCCTTGCTGGCGGGAATGCAATGGGGCAGCCACTTGGAAGACAGCGGGTGGTTTCTTACAAAGGTAAACATAGTCTTATCATATGATCCAGTAATTGCATTCCTTGGTATTTACCCAAATGAGTTGAAAACTTATGTCTGCATAAAAGCCTGCATGGGAATACTTACAGCAGGTTTATTCCCAAACTTGAAAGCAATCAAAATGTCCTTCAGTCGGTGAATGGACAAACCGTGGTACATCCAGACAATGAAATGTTATTTAGCGCTAAAAAGAAATGAGCTATCAAACCATGGAATGGCATGGAGGAAACAAATGCATATTACTAAGTGAAAGAAGCTAATCTGAAATGGCTACTAGTGTATGATTCCAACTATATGACATTCTGGAAAAGGCAAAACGACGGAGGCAGCAAAAGGATCACTGGTTGCAGGGAGGGGGGTATGATTAGGTGGAACACAGAATTTTTAGGGCAGTGAAACTACTCTGTGTGAAACTGTAATGGTGGAAACAGGTCATTATACATTTCTCCAAACCCACAGAACATACGACACCAAGAGTGAACCCTAACGTAAACTACAGATTCTAAGTGATAATGATGGGCCAAGGTAAGTTCATCGGTTATAACAAATGTTCCACTCTTGTGGGGATGTTGACAGTGAAGGAAGCTGTGCGTGTGTAGAAGCGGGGAGTAGATGGGAAATCTCTGTATCTTCTGCTCAATTTTGCTGTGAAACTAAAACTCTTCTAAAAAGTAAAGTCTATCAGAAAACAAATAAAACGCCAGACTGCGTATGATCAGGAGCATGGGCTTCAGAGCCCGACTGTCTGTGTTTGAGCCCTGGCTCTGCCCACTAACTAGCTGTGATCAACAGCAAGTTAGTTAAACATTTGGTGCCTCGGTTTCCTCACCTGTAAAATGGGGATCATTATAGTGGCTGCTCCATGGGTTTTTGTGAGGATTAAATGCATTAATAAATCTAAAGCATTTAGCACAGTGCTTGGCTTATAGTAAGTGCACAATCAGTAATAGCTACTATTAAAAAAGTGAAGCATTTAGAGGCTGGCCCAGTGGCATGGTGGTTAAGATCACATGCTCCACTTTGGCGGCCTGGGGTTCACGGGTTCAGATCCTGGCCACAGACCTACATACCGCTCATCAAACCATGCTGCGGTGGCATCCCACATACGAAATAGAGGAAGATTGGCACAGATGTTAGCTCAGTGACAATCTTCCTCAAGCAAAAAGAGGAAGACTGGCAACAGATGGTTGCTCAGGGCCAGTCTTCCTCACCAAAAAAAAAAGTGAACCATTTAAAGAGCTGATTCCAATCGATTGCCTCTCGCTCCCTTTTGGCTATAGCAATCTCTTGCAGTCAGGGTAGATAATCAGATGCCTGACAGGATGACTTCTCTCCACTGTATGTTGGGGTAGAAGCTCTTTCAAGCCCACACATGTTCTGAGGTCCAGAGGAAATGCCTCTTGATGGGACCATGCCAATGGATCGGGCAGGAAAAACAGCAATATACCTCTGTCTCTTTTGCCTGAGTGACCTGGCACATCCCTTAGTCCCCATTCTTTCTTTCACCAACCAAGCATTTTTCTGTTTCTGATGTCACTCTGGGGAAGAAAGCCCTGTGCTAGATTAAACCAAGATTAGTGTTCAAGCTTAAGGTGATCTTATCTTCTGACCATAGCAACCACCCTGGAGCGCATGGCCTTTGAGAGAGCAGTGGGGAACCACTGATGAACTTTCACATTTTGTTGCATACTTAAAATGCATTTAATATTTATTGGACATTTTCCCATAGCTCTAATGGCATAATTTCGTTTGGAATTTATACATATACACATCAATACAAGTAGTTAGCATTGCCATTTAGGATTGTAAAAAGGACACATACTTTTTAGACCCTTACAACCTTAAATGATATATATTGCTTTCAGATAGAGAAAGAGGCATGTATTACTATAATTAAGAGCAGGTACTATGGTTGACCTTGGCCAATAAGGATGACTTGGCCATGACCTGTAAAAGACCAAGGAGTGAGTGCCCCCAATAGACAACTACGAACACTTTCCCTTCCACAGAAGATCTATTCAGGTCGCCCCACTTTCACTGGTGATGACAACTGCGAGAGAGGACATCCTATAATGTGGGATGTTAAAGGCTGCAAAGGGCTCCCATGAACATTACATCTGAACCCCACAACAGCCTCCTTAGATGAATCCGAGGTTCTCAGAAGCCAAGCGTCCCACTCAAGGTTTTTCAGTTGGTAAGAGGCATAATTTGGACGCAGCTCGTTGGCTTCAAAGCCATGTTCAATCCATTAACTCTTAACACGGCTTTGCTGGATGCGAACTCGTGGCTGGAGTAGGTGTCACTGGTTGGTTGCGCCTCTACATTCCACCTCCCGGCTCCCTGCGGGCAGAGCCTCCAATTTCTTTAGCTCAGGTACCCAGGCCTCCAAGTGTCTAAGCCAATCATAATCGTCCCAGCACCCTGGCCAGGGATTGGTCTAGAGGTGGGCATGTGACTCAGGCCGGCCAATGAGATGCGAGGGGAGGTCTAAGGACGAGATTTCTCTGATCTTAAAAGTTGAGCAGGGCGGAAACAGTCTTTCTTCTTCCACTGCCGCGGAGAGTTTTGTGTTTCCGCTGGGCTCGTTTTATTTAGATTCCTACTTTAGTATTCATGGTCCCCTTTTAAAGAGCACCTGGCTAGCGTCCTTTGACTCTGGGCCTGTGGGCCTTGGCCCGTCCCCGGATGGCACCGAGGCTGGCTCTGCGGTGTGATGGCACTTGGCTGCAGTTCCACTGTGGCTCGAGGCAGCACGCATCCCCCGAGGGAGGGGGTGCAGCTGTCCCTGCTGGACGTCCCTGAGCGGCTGGCCCGGTGATAACATTTGTGGACTCAGGCCTCCCAGTTGCTCTGAGGAGGCTGACAGCCAAACCCCCGGCCACGCATGCGCTTTACCCTGATGCTTCAGTCAGAACCGGAGGAGGGGTGGCGGGCGATGATGCCCTCGTTAAGCGAGCTTTTTCCGTGAGACAGTGCTTGCTAAGCACTGTGGCTTGGAAAAGCCCTTTCTTCTTTGAGAGGCCTAGTCCCAAATGAGTAACCTCCAAGAAGCAGAAACTACATTTTTACACATGGATGTTAACTCCTTAGTTCCCAGTACCCTGGCCAGCTTCCCAAGTCCAGTAAATCTTAACTGGATGGGTAACATTAACAGCACAGAATGATTACATGGTATTTCTATTTCCAGACTGAGTCTTCTATTGCTTCGCTTTATTCCTTTTTCTTTTTTTTTTTTTGATGAGGAAGATTGCCCCCTGAGCTAACATCTGTTGCCAAGCTTCCTCTTTTTGCTTGAGGAAGACTGTCACGGAGCTAACATCTGTGTCAGTCTTCCTCTATTTTGTATGTGGGACACCATCACAGCATGGCCGACGAGTGGTACATATGTCCATGCCCAGGATCCAAACCGACGAACCCAGGCTGCCAAAGCAGAGCCCACAAACGTAACCCCGATGCCATCGGGCCAGTCCAATTCCCTTTATTCTTTTGTCAACCCTGTAAAGAAGGTACAGAAGGGATTACCACCTAGCCATGTGACCCTGGGACACGCCCTGTGAGCACCTACCCCAGCATAGGCAGGCCCCGGGTTAGGCACATCAAATGTGGTCTCGCTTAGTCCTCGTGGGGACCCTGTGCAGTAGGAAGTCCTACCCCCACCGTAGCCAAGAGGACAGTGAATCCCGGAGAAGAGAATCAGTCGCGGGGCTGGGATTTGAATCCAGCCCCTGCTGCCTGTGTCACATGACATTTCTGGGTCTCAATTTCCTCAGATGGGAAATAAGGGGGTTGTAATATGGACTCTCTAAGGTCAATTTTAGTTCAAACTCTACGATTCTATGAACGTTATCCTCTGCCGTTAAAAAATGGAATTGAAGCATAGACATGATCTTTGCTGAGGGCCAAGTAAGAAGCTAGAGGTAGCTGAGCCTTGCTCAACACCAGGTCTCTGGGCTCCCTTCTCATTGCTCGAGTGACGGGCGGTTGGAGCGGCTCCTGGGATTAGAGAATTGAGATCAACACACCCAGTTGGCTTCGGTGTCCTTGTCTAGTTAACTTCTGGGCAGTCTTCACGGCCGCCAGTATCTTGTCTCTTTACAAAAGTTCCAGCCTCTTCTCCCAGGCAAGCAGCAGCCTGAGACGCTGACCCAGGCTGTGGTCCAGGAGCCAAGGCTGGACACCTTGTTGGGGGAGATTCAAACTACAGCATCCAAGAGCTCCTCTTCTGAGCCCTTACTTGTGCTAGGCACTGTTCCAAGTGCTTTACAGGCTGTAACTCTTTGTATATTTATATATTTAAATCTTTCTAATACCCCTATGGGTTGGGTATTATCACACATACCCCATTTTAATGATGATGAAACTGAGCACAGAGAGGTTAAGTAACTTGCCCAAGGCCACACAGCTAGTATGCATCAAAGACAAGATGCAAGCAGGGAGAGCCTGGTTCCAGAGTCCACACTCTTTACTACTATGCTCTACTGCCTTACATGATGCATTAACATTAAAAGACCAGGTACCTAGGTGAAAAAGGTGTATATGGCCATGGATGACAACCTGAGACCCCAAGATGATGAACGGGTCTGGGAGAATTCAGGCTGAGCAGTGGAGTCTGTGGAGGTCCCCTGGAGTACTGAAACTGACCTACGGGAGGAAGGAGCGTGTCCCCAGGAGGGCTTTGTCAAGGCCACCTGGCCCTGTGCCAGTGAGTGGGTAGACCCTGGGCACCAAGTTGATTTGGATAAGAGTTTCTGACAAGTAGAGGGAGCTTGGTTCTGATGATTTCTGGACCTGTCTCATAACGCTCCTTAATTCTCCTTTGCACACTTGTGATTATTTAATTAGCTAATTATTCATCCACTAAAGAACTGGGCGAGCCTTGTTTGTGATTGTATTGACACAGCCCTGCACTGAGAGAGGATCAAGTGTTTGTTGAATGAATGAATGACTGGATGGATGAGTAGAAGTCTGGCCCTGTGGTCTGAAGCATGCTTTCAGTCCGAGCCCTTGGGGAAGGCTCTTGAAGGGGAGGGCACAAAAATAACAAGTCTGCATTTGAGGAAGTATTTGAAAGGAAAGGCAGGCTTTAAAAAGGAGGAAGGAGAGGATTAGGGAGATGTGTTTAAGAGATAGAGAAACACTGGCTGGGAGGCGAGGGGAGGGAAAAGTGCGCATAAAACCTGAAAGGAAGCCTGTGAGCCGGGCCAGGGCTGCCAAAGAAGCCGTTGTCCAGAGGCCTCCCTCTGGGGGACGCGTGGCTTTCCTGGGAGCCTCGTCCTGAGGCCAGCCCAGAGATGGGTCCCTGTGCAGCAGCGAGTTCTCATTGTAAACGCTTTATCCTCCCTGCCCAGGGACAGCAGAGTCCCTCCTGGTTCCAAGGGGGGGGGGGGGGGATTTTTCTGCCCCCTGGGGTGAGTTCCTGTGAGCTGGGGCTGGGGACTCCCCCAGGCCAGGTCCCGAACTGGGAGAGTGGGGCTCTCTGGAAGGCACCCTTGGGCCAACTGAGGGCAGTGTGCTTAGAAAAGCGGGCACCAAAACTTGGCCCGAATGGCCTGGAGCTGGAACAGCTTTCCTAAAAGTGAAAGTCCCACCCTCCCCCACCCGGGCCCACACAACGGCCCAGTCATAGGCCCCCTCGCTCCTTCCCACACCTCTCCCCGCCACACCACCAAAATTGTTGAGTGTGAGAGGAAACGCCGCCTCCCGCCAGAAAACCTAGGGGACTCTTTTCCCCCCTTTCGTAAACATTTATTGAAATAACTTTTTATTGGGGGTTGTTTTAAAGCACATTGCATAAAGAGAGTCCTGAGAATTATTCCCATGATAACTTTGTTCAGCTAGATCTGTGTCATCAGTGCGGGCCTCAATTTCCTCATCTATAAAATATGGCCCCTTCCTCACTTTAATATTCTGCAAGTTTGTGCTGCACCGGGAGTGACTGAGCATTATATTCTGCTCAGCATCTGTTCGATGAATGTTCTTTAAGTGCCTAGAGCCCAGAATGCTTTGCACATCATTGGGGATGCAAAAGAAATTATTTCCTAGCCTCTGCCCATCATTTATTTAAGTGGCCATTGAGCGCCAACCATAAGCTCAGTATATGGTTGGAGCTATAGGAGTTTTAAAAGTGTAAGATGTTGTTCCTACCTCTAAGGTAACTTCAAGCACGTCGGAATGACAATACATATAGAAAATAAGGAGAACAATTCACAATGGTATGTGATTAGATGTGAGATGGGCTGGGAAGTGCTACTTCAGCTTGAAGAGGCAGAAATCCCCATGGGTCTCACAGATCTAAGAAGGCTGCATGGCAGTGGGGCATGGGTTGGCTGAAACGTAGTGTTGATGGTGATGCTGCTGTTGAATACAGCCAAACTGAGCTCTCAGCATGTGACGAGTATTCCTATGGTGCTTTATAAGTGTCACATTTAGTCCTCACATCAACCTCCGAATGTAGGCGCCATTACTGTCCATTTGACAGATGAGGAAACTGACGTCCAAACATTTTACCGAGGAATCTGACCAATCCCTGTGAACGCCTTCTGGGAGTCGGGTGGCCGGAATTAAGAAGAAAGGAAAGAGTGGCAAATGGTCTTCAATCCCTCTAGAAGCAGCATTATGTGGGTGCTAGGTGGAAACATCTTGGTAGGGTTACGCCTACCTTTTCAGATTAAACTCCCTCTTTTAAAAGTGACTCAAGGCCTCTGGAATATACATCCCTAAGTTATAATGTACCTTCCAGATCTGAACAGATACAACAAACTCGTCTCAGCTCTTATTTCCCTGCATTATATTTGACCATACTGACAACCCGTTTGGCCTCCACGGTGGTGGGGAAGCCCACGCCTGTGTTAAGGGAGAGGGGATTTGAGGACCCGTGAGGTTCTGTGATGCTGTGTCTGTGCCTTTCTTTCTTCTGTCTTCTGGGGCTCCTTTTGTCTGTTAACTTCTTTGCCTCCTCATATTTCCCCAGTTTGTTAATTATCAGCATCTCCTAAGACTAACTCCTAGACCAGCTTCTGTTCACTCATTCATTAACTCAAAATTTTATTTGTTAATCACCTATTATTTGAAATTTAGTATTTCTAAAAATCATCTTGGATCTAAAGGAGTTTAGTGATTCTATTTACAAGCCTGGTGTCAACTTCGGGGAGCACCTGTATATGGATGACTCACACAATGACATCCCCAATATGGATCTGACATCTTCTCCCCAGAGGCTGTCAGGACGCATCTTGAAACGTAATATTCTGACAGCAGAATGCATCAGGTTTTCAGCAGATCGCTCAAGTCCTCATTTCCCCATTTTTATGAACGCCATCCGTCTTCCTGGGCCTCTAGTCTGTCATCCTTTATGGGCATGGATGATGTCTTCTTTTCGCTTTGCCTTCTCAAATAGGATGGCACATGGTGTATGGCTCAGAGCAAACATTCAAACAAGGTTGTCCGACTGAATTATTTAAATGACTAACTGAACCCTGAGCTGTAAGAAGGCAGCTCAGTGCAGTTCTGTATTTAGTCTCAGATGGTTGAGTGGCATTTGATGGATGGAGCAAGAAGAGTAAGCAGATAAAATTCCACCGTGTCAGTTCAGCAGTCCTTTACAAGCCTGGCTTTGGGCCATTTTATTCACGTATTCTTCAGCCTTCTTTTGGTGGCAAGTGTCAGAAAACCCAACTCAAACTATCTTACCAAGAAGTAGAAAGGAGATATCTTTTTTTTTATGCTTTTTTTTTTGTGGTGAGGAAGATTGGCCCTGAGATAACATCTGTTGCCAATCTTCCTCTTTTTTTTTTTCTCCCCAAAGCCTCAGTTCATTGTTGTATATCCTAGTTGTAAGTCCTTCTACTTCTTCTATGTGGGATGCCACCACATAGATGGCATTGCTGAGTGGTGGGTAGGTCTGCACCCAGGATCCAAACAGGGAACCCTGGGCCGCCGAAGCAGAGCACGTGAACTTAACCACTACACCACCGGGCCACCCCACAAGGGGATATCTTGACTCTATCACTCTGAAGTCCAAAGACTAATTCAGCATGTTAGCTTCAGGGACTCAAATGATGATCTCATGGCTGTTTCTCTCTTTCCATGTCTTGGCTCTCTTTTCCTCTGTGTGTTGGTTCCATTCTTGGTCAAGCTCTTGTCACATGACAGGAAAAATGGCCACTGACAGCCACAAACTACATCCTTACACTGGTATTTTAAAGGAAAGGAACTTCTCTCTTCCTTAACATTCAGGTATCAAATCTCAGGGAAGACTCTGTTCGGCCCTGTTTGGGTCACGTGCCCATCCCCAAACCAATCACTGTCGTTTTAGAAATGGACTGCTCTAATTGGCCAGCGCCGGCCACACGCCTACACTTGGGTGGGGGTGATGTGGCACCAGGATTGACACCCCTCCAGGCCACAGGGAGAGGGAGAGCAGTGGTTCTCCAAAGACAGGAATGCTGAGGAGAACAACAGACACCCACTACACTCCTTCTCTCCCTTGCCCAGCATTTTAACCAGAGAATTTACTCTCTTCACCCTCCAAAGATTTAGTGTTAGGAGATTGAAGAGAAGATGCTGGGCTTTCCCCAGAGATGGCTGTGGGTGCTGATTTACTATTCAACCTTTAGACATGTCGCCTGTTGTTTTATAAAATTCTCATTGGTGGTTATTGGAAGAGAAGCCTTCCTAATCCCAACTCACAAATTTTCTTCTCAAATATTTTAGCCTTGAATATATATGCATATATATATATGTGTGTGTGAATTTTTTGAAACTTTAACCACCCCCCCCCCCAGCCAAATCACTACCACACAACTTCTCCTCCCACCCTAGGGAAGAGAGTGGAAGGCTCATGGCTCCTGGTCTCTCCTGGCAGGTGTTTGATTGAGTAAGGGAAGAGCAGGAGGAAGAAAACATTGTAAACAGGTCTCTGTCATTTGCAGAATATATAACAGCTAACTCAGCTTCTTGTTGGATTTTGTGATATCATCCTGCCCTACACCTAAGAATTCTCTATGGCATTTTGTGTGTGTGTGTGAGGAAGACTAACCCTGAGCCCACATCCATGCCAATCTTCCTCTATTTTGTATGTGGGACGCCTCCACAGCACAGCCCATGAGTGGAGTAGGTCTGCACACAGGATCTGAGCCTGCGAACCCCAGGCCACCGAAGCAGAGCGGGCAGGACTTTAACTACTCAGTCACGGGGCTGACTCATACAGCATTTTTTTTTTTTAATTAGGAAATCATAAAAACTCCTGTTTTTGAAAAATGTGTGATAACTCCAGCCATGTCCAAATCAGGCTCTGGAGAGGACTTGCTCTAAGCACACACGCTAATTATTAGTTCCCCACACATAGATCCGTTTAGTCTTTTCAAAGTCCGAGACGAAGACACATAATGCAACATTGCACCAGTTCAGTGTTTTCTTCCAAATAAACGTCCAGACCTCAGTCTCATGGGGGAGACATCATAAGGCAGTTTCATAGGACCCAGCTTTGATCTTTATGATGTAGTAAAGGTGTAGTTGGCCTTTCTGGGGCTGAGAGTCATGTTCTTCCACAAGACTATCAAATTACTACTGATTTTCCGTTGTATATTCTTTCAGGGCCTTACTTTCTTTTTACTCGTTAACGTCAATGGTTTGAGGGAGAGGGCTGACAGTGAAGGTGAAAATGATGTCAATGTCACTGGGACTTGATGTGTCTTTCCTTCCATAGACCAGTCCTCTTATCCGGAAAGATGTCACTGCCGGGGGAGGACAGGGAGAGGAAAACCTCCCTGTGCGCACACTGAGGAGCCATGCTCGTTGGGCTTTGCTCCTTTGCTCCCATCTGTCTACAGTCGTGCTGTTTCTTTCACTCTGAGCATCTGCACTCCAAGAAGGCATGAACTTTTTCTTTCACTTCCTCTCTTCTATGGGTGATGACCTGACATCACTCAGAGGAGGCTGAAGGTCACTGAATATAAACAGTCACTCCCATCTGGCTTAGGCAGAAAGGTAGGGGTTGGCTAGGCGCGCAGGGGGTCTGGAGGTAGGAGATGCCACCCACGGTGCCAAGGTCTCAGGGGCGACATGTGTGAGGGCTCTGGGTCTCTGCGCCTTTACAGACGGGAGGGCACGGTGAGGACACATTTCCTCTGGAGTCGCCCCTAACCATCACCACTCTAGGAGGATGGAGGGTGGGAGGAGAGTTGGCAGTGGCAGTTGTAATGGGGAAGAAGGCCATTCGGGGTGGGCTGAGGGCTGGGTCTGCTCACCGGAGTGTCTGTGAGCAGAAAGGAGAAGCCAGGCTGCCGTGTGGCAAAAAGCCCAGGGGTCAAACTGTGCGGCCTTAGAGAAAGTGGCAGCGGGCTCAGGCCGCAGCCCCGGGAGAGGGCGGGCCTCCTGCAGGGACCGACCCCAGGGCTTCAGGGCGCCCGTAGTGGCCAGGCGGGCTAGTGGGCGGGCGTAGAGGCCCCCAATGCCTTAATTCTCTGCCCATCCTTCTCCGCAGAAAAACGAAAGGGGCTTGCGAGATCATTTCCTCGCTCCCTCGGTCGTGAAGCGTCCAGGGATGCAAATGTGCCGGAATCCTCGCTCTCTCGGTTCGGGAAAAAGCGCTCAGGACTGAGGAAGATGGTTCAGCACGGGCTCCGCGGGCTCGGGGGCCTTCGGCGCGGCCCCCGCCGCCGTGTCCGTGCCCCCGCGCGGCGGGGCGCGGGGGATGCTCTTACATAAGCGCCCGCCGCGTCCTCGCTCGCGCGCTCCTGCCCCGCGGGCCGGCAGAGCCGGGGGCCGCGGCTGCGGGCAGGGGAGCGCGCGGAGCCCCGGGAGGCGGGCGCGACCGGCGGCGGGGGCGGTGAAGGTCAGTGGGTGTGAAGCGCCGGATCCACACCCCCTCCTCCCCTGTCCCCTCCTTCCCTTCCTCTCCGTCCCCCTCTGACGTCTGGAGCTGGCAGCTCGGCAGGTTCCGCATTCCCGACCCCTCCCCGCCGCCCAGGGGCCGCTATA